>NW_019214085.1:0-1439 GCF_002532875.2 Varroa jacobsoni | reverse complement strand
CCGATCGGATGTGGGCAAAAAAAAACGTTTCCGGTAGAAGCCCTTTGGATTCCATTCTATAGAACAAGAATAACTCGGATCGGATGTGGGCAAACAACGTTTCCGGTAGAAGCCTTTTGGATTCTATTCTATTAGAGTGACAACAACTCGAATCTGATATAAGCAAAAAAAAACGTTTTCGACAGAAGCCCTTTGGATTCTATTCTATAGAACGAGAACAACTCGGATCGGATGTGGGTAAAAAAAACGTTTTCAATAGAAGCCCTTCAGATTCTGTTCTTTAGAGTGAGAACAACTCGGGTCGGATATAGGGAAAAAAATGTTTCCGATAGAAGCCCTTCAGGTTCTGTTCTATAGAGTGAAAACAACTCGGATCGAATGTAGGGAAAAAAACGTTTCCGATAGAAGCCCTTTGAATTCTATTCTATAGGACGGGAACAGCTCAGATCAAATGTGGACAAAAAAACGTTTTCGATAGAAGCCCTTTGGATTCTATTCTATAGAACGAGAACAACTCGGATCGGATGTGGGTAAAAAAACGTTTTTAATAAAAGTCGTTCAGATTCTATTTTATAGAACGAGAACAACTCGGATCGGATGTGAAAAACGTTTTCAATAGAAGCCCTTCATATTCTGTTCTTTAGAGTGAGAACAACTGGGATCGGATATAGGGAAAAAAACGTTTCCGATAGAAGTCCTTTGGATTCTATTCTATAGAATGAGGACAACTCCGATCGGATTTGGGCAAAAAAAAAAACGTTTTCAATAGAAGCCCTTCAGGTTCTGTTCTATAGAGTGAAAACAACTCGGATCGAATGTAGGGAAAAAAACGTTTCCGATAGAAGCCCTTTGAATTCTATTCTATAGGACGGGAACAGCTCAGATCAAATGTGGACAAAAAAACGTTTTCGATAGAAGCCCTTTGGATTCTATTCTATAGAACGAGAACAACTCGGATCGGATGTGGGTAAAAAAAACGTTTTCAATAAAAGTCGTTCAGATTCTATTTTATAGAACGAGAAGAACTCCGATCGGATGTGGGCAAAAAAACGTTTTCAATAGAAGCCTTTCAGATTCTGTTCTATAGAGTGAGAACAACTCGGATCGGATATAGGGAAAAAAACGTTTGCGATAGAAGCCCTTTGAATTCTATTCTATAGAACGAGAACAACTCGGATCGGATGTGGGTAAAAAAAACGTTTTCGATAGAAGCCCTTCAGGTTCTGTTCTATAGAGTGAGAACAACTCGGACCGAATGTAGGGAAAAAAACGTTTCAGATAGAAGCCCTTTGAATTCTATTCTATAGGACGGGAACAGCTCAGATCAAATGTGGACAAAAAAACGTTTTCGATAGAAGCCCTTTGGATTCTATGCTATACAATGAGAACAACTCAGATCCGATGTGGGCAAAAAAACGTGTTCAATAAAAGTCCTTCAG
>NW_019214084.1:73959-110120 GCF_002532875.2 Varroa jacobsoni | reverse complement strand
TATATATATATAATAGATGGAGAAGAGAAAGATTACTCTAATAATTAAGGTGATCGGCTAGTACTAAACTTCGAACTTCGGATAGAGCGCCGCGACATCTGAGTAGTCAGAAGGGTCTACGTCATAGCTATAGGTATGTACATGAGCACGCCTAGCTATGTATACAGAGACGTACGTCTTGCGCAGTCTACAGGTGGTACGTTAGCAGACGATAATGGCTCTGACAAGTTTCATTAGTCATACTTTATTCATTTTGACGTAAGTGACACGTATTGATAAAAAGATGAAGTAAAGCACCTCGTATGTATACACAATAATGACAATATATCAATAGGTGACAGTAATACAACAAACAGACGCTCTTTACTCAGCAGCATTGTAGCAAATTACTGATTAATAGTGAAAATGATGATGATTAATTTTAAATTATTAAGTGGCCCACTATATGTCATTTGTTTTGTTACAATGAGTTCAACAAAATATGGGCTAATTTTACACAAGACCTGAACAATAAGGCCGCGTTTTTGTTTCGTGCTATGTTGCCAGAGGTCGATCGTGACCGTTTGTGGAAATGGCACCCCTACTGCGCGCACCGTGACGCCTATTGGAGCACTATTATGTAATAGTTGTTTGTCATTTGGTAATATCTTTACACTTGAATAGCGGTATATTTAGATTGAATATTGAAATGCTTATCCTAATAACATTAGGTAAATCCTATTACGGGCTAGGTCCGCCGCCCATTTGTACCTTAGTTGACCCTGGCAACGGGTACCGAAGGTCATCAACCGTCTGTCTATCTGACGATATTTCGGGACATTATTGATCCTGGTGCTGCTAGGAAAATATTATTTGTGATCACTGAGCGGTTGCGTGTAAATTTGGCCTTATTCTATTCGAGTTGGCCATATATATTTGTATGGACTATGGGTTGTTCACGAGCCAGAAATACGTCTGGACGCGAAAAAGCTGCTACTGCCGGTTTCTTTCTGTTAATAACGATGTGATAGTAATAACAAAGACATGAATTTTCACGCAAACGGGTCACTGTTTATGACAGCTTTAGCCCTTGCCGCCAGTGTTCCTTCCGTTGTTTTTGTTGTTGCAACGGAAGTGGGTGGCTTGCGCTGCTTGTTTTGTGTCCTCAACAATTCTCAGCGTTGTAGCTGCTACTGCCGCTGGTGACCAGAACCGCGCTGTGGGGAGGGAGCACGAACGGCTAGCGAGCGGACCGTTAGAGAAAGAACGGAACAATGAAGAAATAAGCCGGTTAGCAGGCTGAAATAGAGACCAATGAATGGATACGCGACGAAACTAAAAGCGGCAACCCCAGTCACCGACTAGATAAACGCATCTATTGATGGGTGAATAAGAAGTTGTGCGTAATCTGGATACGCGCGGAGCAAGGGTAAAGCCATACGAGTATCGGCCTCGAACAGGAAATGACAACTTCCACTGGGACCAACGTTGCCATCGACGACGATACACAGTCATAACTATCAAAGGCGATCATCATTATCTTGTCCTTCGATTAATTAAGTTATTGGCATTATGACTACCGTCACATGACAATAGTGCTTCGGGTAGTTGACAGGGGCTTATAGGTACGAGTACGGTTTAGTGCTATTATAGAACAGCTGATATTCAGATCAACAGATCGATTTGAGGGATATTTCCATATCACTGCCACCGTTCACCCCTTATGATTATAAAGAATAAATGTTTTTAATAATAACTAAAGTCTGTTAATAGGTATACGTAAATCCATTCACAACAAGACCTAAACAGCGTATGCATAAGAAGTAATTTTTTATGTTCTGCCCCGTTCGCCATTGAAGAATTTGTCAATGCGCGAAACGTGTTACTTGTCCTCTTCTTCAGATATTAGGCTATCATAATTAACCAACTATAAATTATAATTCTGCTATACTGTGACAGATAAAAAATAATAACAATATCAATTATATTTATACGAACAATTTATCATGGTCGAACCTTTTTAAAGGGTACACACTGTACATGGCTTTGTTAGGCTGCTCCCAATATCCGTCCCCGTACAGATGGTACGGTGCATATGTTTTGTATGTAAAATATAAAGCGTAGATATAGACGCAGCGTGGCTGATTCCGAAAAGGCTGGGAAATGCTAGATAAAGTGAGGGGTGATGGCTCCTAAAATAACAACAGTCATCAACAAGGTGAAGCTGGCTGGCTGGCGTTGGTATTCTTAGTTAACACGTCAGCGTTCCCCTGGCGGCAATGCCAGTCAACACCAAAGGGTGTTGTTGTTGTCATGCTTTCTTCTATTTCTACTTCCTGCTGGCATGTCAATTTAAATAACAATAAAAAAAAGCAAACGCAAAGTAGAACAAAGCTGTGATTGCAGTAAGATATTCTTCTCCGCATTTGCCTATCTGTGATAGCTAACATGTAATCTATGTAGCGCCGCTGCTCCCTCACAGATTCGCAGCGGTTTCAGTTCAAGCCCTGCGCGAAGGCATAGCAGGAAGTCGTTCGGGGAATGACCTTCAACAAATGCATACAGGAGCGTTTCGAGCCGTGTACGAGTCGTTCACGACTTCGAAATAGCCGCCAGTGAAATACGCACATACTTTGATACAGCATAAGGATGCCCTTTCAGCGTCTTTTATTTGATAGCGCTGCCTCTTTGAGCGTGAGCCTGCCTGATATATTATATGCGATGTCGTATTACTGTATCTATATAGAATATATAAGCACTTAGTAATATTAATGTTGACAAATCTGTCGTCGCCATCGCGTCAAGCTGGAGATAGATAGTGCGTAATTTAATTTACGTAATCATTAGGGAATAGTACATAATATATTAGAGGTATTAGATACACTGATTATATGCGAAACGGGTAACATCATTGGCGGCAACAGCAGCAGCAGCAGCAGCGACGAAAACCACGCCTCTAGACTGATTTCAAAGAATGCTTGCAGAACTTCGAAGAAGACTGCCAGATACAGATAATAATAGTACTATTATGAGGAGGGAAACTGGAGTTCATGATAATGACGATTATGTCTCCCGTCGAATAATTGCAGAAATCGTTTCTAGTGTGACGTGACTTACGGTTGGCTGTACGTGTAGAACGTCTGCCCAAACCAATGGCCGACTTACGGGTTAACATTCACGAGCGTCCTCTGGCAGAGCTGAAACCCATTTCTGTTAACCGTTATACAGACATATACAGCGTTTAGGGGCATTTGCACAGCATGCCATAATACTTCTATATACGATCATCCGTCGGGGTCCGAAGTCAGGAACGACATTATTGAAGGGACGCCATTTCTAACGCGCGGGTACTCGCTTCGCTTCATTCAAAAGTATTATTTAGAAGCGTGTACAAATAGCATACAGTTGCTTTTCGACTGTCTTCATTAAAGAATTTAGGTGTTGACAGGACGTATTGACTCTACTATTTGCTCCGCTTTGCTATAGCCTCTCAGGCCAATCTTTTTTTTTACCGTACAGAACGCCCGAGGCCGTTGTCATTGCGCGCGACTTCTTCAAATTCAACCCGTAGGAGCTCTTCGCTTGCCAGTTAGTTGTTGGTTACTACAATACTCCCGCATGGCGTACAGCAGCGGTATGACGTGACAAGTCGTTGCCAATCGTCTTTTCTTGCGAGATAGGCACTGAGGCTTTGACTGGGCTTCTGAGACACTCGTCAGCGGCACGTCGGGTCTTCACTGACGTTACGCGTGCATAAGATGTCCTGCACCTTCTGTCGTATCTTGGACAACTGGAGGGCGGAGAATCAAACTCCTAGCGTGGACTGCCACCGATAGATAGACATTTCTTGAGAAAAAGCAAAAAGTAAAGTCAATAGTTTATGCGAATGCGTATACCGTAATATGAATGTCAGAACAAATTCGTCACCCTCTCGTATTGATATCTGCGTGGATGACTGACTGGCCGGCCACTGCTGTTTGTTGTCGTAGTCTAAGATTAAAGCTAGGGATCGACAAAGCGACAGGCCAACAGAGCGTTATAGAGTCGACCGAAAGTATTGAACCAACTGACATTATTACACCACAAAACCAATGGCGACGAGGAAAGCATCAACGATGCGACTGGCGTTGTCGTGCCAGCGGGCAATGCTTTGAAATGGCACAGTCAATTCAATACAGGCGGTGATCGTGACGAGAAAATGACGTTGACGCGAAGTAGGACGGGCGAGCGCGCCGGCCCGGCGCGGGCAACTTGAGGGGACCGGATCTAAACCATAAAGAAGATAGCATTATACACAGGGCATGGCAGACGCAGCGACGACGAAGGGCGACTGAACAGTCTTACTGGCTCGTTCCTGCTGTAGTTGTAGTCTCCCGTCGCGCGCGGTCCTATGCATTTGAGGCTTCTGACAGGAGAGAAGTTTCGCTGCAAGATGTCGTTAATCGACATGTAATCTGTGTGCTGTTAGTATTCAGGAGACGCAATCCGATTTGTAGATTTTAATGGGTCGACCGTGAATCGTTAGAGGCTTTGTTTTTTATTACGAGGCACAATAACGTGGATATCGTTATTGGTGTAATTAAACCAACTGTTTTAAACAAGCAGCGACGAAGGAACTACCCCCTGGTTGTTTTGATCAAAGCATATTGATATCGAACATTTTTTACTATTTCATTTATCCTTAGATATCTCAACCAGTAGTGTTAGTCAAAAATTTACTCGGGTAATTCTTCAAAGGGCGTCTCTAGTGCCTCCGTTACGCTACATATATCGTACATATAGTTATTCACGCGGTGCACTCAAGTATGTCGAATGGAGAAAGGGTCTTTGACAGCGGCGGCCGAAGCCGTATCAGCAAAGCCTTAAGGCCTTTCCTGCCTAGGCTAACGTTAGCGGTGATGGTAACGACGGTAAAGATAGCAATAGTGTTAGTACTAAAGCGCTAGTACGATGTCTGTACCGTCATGTACCGAGGGCGGAGCAAGACAGGTCAATCCCTTTTCGTGTAAAAAAGCAACCGCGGTCGAAAATCAACAATTTGTCACGACGTTGACGGCACTAGCAGAACGCTATAGTGTCATAATTGCGACAGCAGAGACTTTGCTAATTCTCTCTCTCTCTCTCTCTCTCTCTCCCCTTTCCCGGAATGTCTTGTCAAGAAGTTCTCCCATGCTCAGGGTGTATATTGTTTGTCTCAAGTTTTACCATCATCATTGTCATCTTTTTTCTTTTTCTACAGGACAATACAAGTTGCCATGTGTTAGTACGCATCTATTCCCATCCTTGGTGAAGAATCTTGCGGTGTTTGTTGTATAAAGCGCCACCATTGTTTGTAACAAAACAATTAATAAAATATAGAGTTAAAACGAAGCAAATTGACTGAATCTAGCTTATAATGATGTATTGTTATCAATCGCTGACGAGCGTATTTTCTTTTAGCAACAAACGAAGCGAGGCGGAAGGGTAAGTAGTTATCACTAGGATCGCATTTGAAGGTACTATCCATACGCATGCATAGTTCATATATCTGTTTCAGTGTATGTGGCGATTATGGATTTTTCTGAAAGTTACATCACGCTATTACGTGTCTATTTGTTATCTATATGTTTATGTCTGTGACCGACTTCTTGCCGGTCATATGACGGGAACCGTTTCCCTGTTTAGGCGAGTGTATCCGAAATGCTCTTAGAAAAACTACGTCGTTATGTTTACAGTAGGACAAACGGGACACAAAATTTTAGAATTAGCTAGAAAAAGATGTTTCAAAGTTAAAAGTGAAAATCTTACTCAAAGTAGAAATTACAGAAACTGAATTGGAAAGATAGATTTAATAGTCCCGCTTCTCAGAAAGGCTTAGTATACAGCGGGTCGTCATCGATCTTTCGTGTTGCAATTATCCGTTCTTATTCTTTAAGCAAGTATCTTCTGAATTATACGGAATAGAATACAGAGACGTTTTCGCCGAGGTTGAATCTGATTCAGGCGTAAACATATACATTAATTGGCGATCAGCCTTTTCAACTACAGATTTTTCCCGACTGGAAGTTTATTTTTGGTTTGTTTTTGTACAATAATGGCTTATTAATTATCATGAGTGTAAAAATAGTATTATAGGGATGTCAGTCCATCTATTTACTAACTGTCTTCTTCCGTCTGTTATCGGAGGCAACAAATGGTCTATAAATAATAGTTTGAGTAGGATCTCTTTAGCTGAACTGCAGGTTGGCTAAACGTAAATATTTATGACACTGAAATTCCCAACGGCCGACAAAGCAGACGACATGGTAGCTTCAGTTAGAAACTAAAATGAACTCGGACCAGATTTCACCGAAATGGTCGAAGAGTGCTACTCCCAGTTTACACCTTAACACCGATACGATTCTAAAGCGTTAGCTTCGTCTGCACTACGCAGGCAGTCACTTGCGAAGCGGCAGTAGAACGAATGAACAATGGCCACTTACCCTGCTTTCGGAAGAGAGCTAAGCACATTAATTAGAAACAAAGCACGATTCATTTTTTTGTGTCCTCGACAGCCTTGTAGTTTCGTGGCCTAGGTGACCGGCCGGCGGACCCGCACGGACGCCGACTACCTGACGAACTAGTACTACTTTCCCTGCGAGTCTTTCGTCTATCATAATAATCCCAAACCGCGGCGTCCTTCGAGGGACAGCGATAGATTGAAGACGCATGACAGAGAGGCAGGTTCTTTTCTAGGCCATAAATCGTTTTGCGTTTTTGTGTTCGATGTAATTTTTCCGCGTTTGTTTTATCGTTACTCAGCAACTAATTAGAACAGACGCATTTCAACCTAATGATAACTCGATATATCATCACTTGGCACTGGTGATGCGGTTGTTCTTCTCTCATCTATCTATTGCTTGTTTGTTGGTAGAGGCAGACCTCAGATCGGATTCAAAAATTACTGCTATATATTAGTATGTTGTAGCCTTTGGCACTCTTTCAGCGAATCTATTATCTTGTGTTCGACACGGAAAGGCAAATGTGAAATTTTCTGAAAATAAGACAGAGTTAGTTTAAGTTGTTGCCTGAGTAGGCCACAACAGAAAAAATATGGGGATTTGCTGTCAACAATGACAAATTACACGAAGTCGGAGTATCCTCTATTAGTGCAAAATTGAAGAAGATACGAGATGACGCACTGAATTTACAATGGGAATAGAAAAGTCACCGCAAAATTCTAGCGGATAAGGTGTTTTTGAATGCTAAAAAAAAAAAAAAAAAAAAAAAAAAAAGGTTAGACCACTTGATGTACCATTAAATCGCATATAGAAATCGCATCCTACGTCGTCCTTCATAAAATTCAAAGATTCAATTAACGTTACGTAATTGACACAATGGACGAACAGTATGTATAAACAGTACAATACGAATTTAGAGATCTTCTGTCTACTATAGATGGACATCCTCATATTGATCCGTTGACGACACTATGCGTGTCTTAATATATCGCTCCCACTATCTATATATATATATATGACTAAGATCAATGGCTGACGTGTACGTGTGTGTGTGCCCATAGCAACTAGAAACAAATTATAGAGCTTCAAATCTCTTTTTTCTTTTTCTACTAAATGTATCCGTGGCAGTTTTTTCATGCACGGCGTAACGCATTCAGAAAGCAGTAACGACAGCAGTTGTAATCCAATGGCTGTTTGTGAGTTATTACTCCGCAGGAAGCTGGCGGGACTGCTTTAGATGTCATTCTTATAGTACTATTACATCATGATAATAAGTGACGTACCGGGCGCATAAAACGACAAGCTTCTGCGGACGCTGAGTGTCAATTGCCCTTACCGGCCAAAACGTTGTTTATAGGAGCGGCAGCTAGGAGCACGCATGCCCCGTGAAGATGAAAAGTGCCACGCTAAGAAACCAATGACAGTCAAACCGTTAGCGATTCCCGTAGCTGGCGAAGGACAGTTAACGCTTATGTGTCAGTGTGCCTGCTACTGTGTGCTTGTATTTGCCACTGGGCCTATGGTTAGCGCTAAGTGACGTGACATTTCGATGGCAAGTGCCTACAGAATCGGCCACTTGAAACCGTTTGTACAGCGGACCGTCAGCAGGAGCAGCGACCTTAGAAATAGGAACCTAGTCTGGAAAACCTAATTTTCGTGTTCCTTAATGTGTATAACACATGCATATATGCGCAGGTTCGAATGCCGGATGGAGCCGCTTTTGTCGTCGCTTTATCCATAGACCCTGTGGCTCGTCTGCTGATGTTCGACGACAGCCAGCAGCAGCGGTAAACTTGCTATCACCGCCCCAGTACTGGCCATGTTGTATGCAGTATGATGAATTTGTCTTGAGCGCCTCGTTCATATGTGAATGGGGAACAAACCTAAAGTATAATAGCTGGCCAGCTTCCTGAGCGCTAGCTAGAATGTAAATTACGTAGATAACGAGTCAACTGGAGGATAGTATTCTTTGCACATATAATGTTAGAAGAACTCGTACCATAACGAATGCTTTTTTTATTTTTTCAATGGTGCGGAAGTTGTACCTGCGGAAACCGTGGACGCGTACAGCAGGGAGGTGCTACTGGTACAAACAACCAGCGAAAACGAGAAGTGCCTCAACAAACATGTCGAGAAAGTTGACTAAGGTCGCATTTTTCTAACTTTAGTCTCGCATCTAGTTTGCTGAAGTAAAAAGAGAACATGAGAGTTGAAAAAAAAACTGCCAACATGGACAGAAACTGCTGGTTAAAGGAAAACACTTCTTCGGCGAGC
This sequence comes from Varroa jacobsoni, assembly GCF_002532875.2. Classification (NCBI taxonomy): domain Eukaryota; kingdom Metazoa; phylum Arthropoda; class Arachnida; order Mesostigmata; family Varroidae; genus Varroa; species Varroa jacobsoni. Next base: position 101,388 of record NW_019214084.1, on the reverse strand, counting down.
CACACTCGAGCGACTGGCACGTCTTCCTTCCTTAGGATATTGAGGAGCTTGTTTAACCGAAAATCCGAAACCGAGGAGTGTCTCCGATCAAGACGCGCGTGCAAAGCGAGGCTGGCACTCGGAGAGTGGCGTCGTCTCGAAAAATGTGAGGCTGGAGGAAGCTACCGCGAGATGGGTGCTGATGGGAATCGCTAGAAATGAATCGGTCGCAGCTCCCTGAAACCCCTCGAAATCCGTTTTTCTTCTTGCTATCTTGAGCTCTCCTTCTTTTGCTTCCTCCATGTGTTCGATGCAGATACAGACCCGGATCCGTGCAAAAGACAAACGACAAGCTGGGCGATGGCACACTGTCTTCCTCTCGTGTCGTAGCTTAGCAGCTTCGAAAATATCGTTTTTTTACACTTTCCTGCAGGCTCTTGGCTGACAACTTTTCATTTCGTCGACGTTTCCGCAATGTCCTGGACAGAACCATTGCTACAGGAAAGGTAACGTCAGCGAGTGTTCGCGGTGGCGCTTGACGACCAGAATGTCAAGGATGACGTAAACGACTTTCATTAAAAGGAAACAGGTAGATAAATAGCTAGTTCGAAACAGCCGACGCAGGCGGTGCTGGAGATACTACTTGCACTCGGGTATCAGCGTATGACAATGAGCGATGGGGGACTGCGGTAGCCTCAGAATTGTAACATCGGCCAGAGAAAAAGAATTAATGTCTGCTCAAAAATCTCGGAGAAGCTTAGCAGGTTGGTACTGAGCGAGGCAGCTCGCCGCAGTACGGCTTGACAGCAATGGCAGCAGAAGGAGCAACAACGGTAGCAACGTCACAAATAGTCGGACTAAAGGCTACTAGATGATAGAAAGCACATCCGATGACGGCGTCAGAAATACCTTGTCAGACTGAGAACGAAAGAGATGGGGAAAAAAGGAAACGTATCTAGGACTTATTGTTATACGGGTTGTCTAGTACTTAGCGCTAGCACCGCACGATTCTTGAGTGGGTGGCGCGGAGAGGGCTAGAATAAGGGCACGTCTGCCTTCGAAAAGGGGGACTCGAGTCACCCAGTTCAGGGACGCAGTTCACTCGTGTGCTTGGCGTTTAACGATGCATAGAGATCATATAACAAAAGATCCGTCTATTCTTTTTCTAAAATCTGCAGAGCAAGCTCGACCATTTGTGAAGGAGATGATCACAGACGCCCTGATGTGCAGTCAGTGCATTGAGATGAACTTTGTGTATTACAAGTAACAGACGGAATTATTGCCCAAATGACGAGTTCTGAGTAAGCCCTCCCTAAAACCTATATTTTCTTCCAGTTAACACAAGCTTTTAGTTCGATCAATAAATGTGTTTACCAATGCGAACGTGTTGGCATGTAATTTTTGCCACCGTTTTAAGAGCGCAATACAGTCTGGTAGAACACTGCCTAAGATGGATTCAAAGGTTTATGTAGGTATACTGAAAATGTTATTTAATTTTGAAAAAAAACTGATTGTTGCCACCTAAACATACGCAATAAATTAATCAGAAAGCTAGACCTTTATTGTAACGACGCTTGCCAGATGGGGACGGTAACTTTCCGCGCCAACTTTGTTCGCTTCCCTGCGTTCGCTGGGTCGGTTTTGTGAACGTCAAACCACACCGCTTTGTCTGGCATTTGGTATGTCTACGTACGGTTCGATTTCGAAACACGTTGTGTATTCAATGAAAAAACAAAGGATAATTTTTGGCAAAAGTTCATCGGCGGCAAAGGCGTTGTGCGTCTTTCCCCTAATGCTCGTCGCCTTAAATAGAATACAAAACGGACAAAGCTAACCTAGTTTTTGACCTAGTTTTAATAAAATAAATCATATGTATTCATTTATAGTATCCAACACATGTCGGGAACGTCTTTGAGCTAGCAACCACTTTCATAATAGCTCATCTATGTTTTCTAGCCTGTATCTGAATGGACCCTTCTAGTTTTGCAGCGCGCCATTCTACAGAATAAAACATATACATAACGCGTTTCGATCTATGTAGCCGATGCTGACAGCGGAACGTCTGCCGTTGTTTTTCCGCTTGCCGTTCGCCCAATTCAAATATTACTACTCAATGATCATTACTATTGTTGCCGTTTGAGACAAAAAAAAGATTCGTTCCTCAGCTGGGGAGGTGCTTGCGTCTCTCAGATAGCTTGTTTATTCGGCACTACCTAGATGTAAACTAATAGCGGACCGTACGCCGCCACCGACAAGAGCTGCGTTCAGTGCAATGAAACGTGCATACAACTAACGGAAGATTGTTACGCGTGCGAAAAACTAACCTAGCAACAAAAGCGTTGGACCTTATTATTACCCGGCGGCCGTTGTGGCCGCGCCGTTACTAGCACCAGTGGAACGCCGCACTCAAACACCCTTTCTTTACGGACACAGCTTTCCACTAGCCATCCATTGGTTCACTAGTTACCACTGACGCAACAGGGCTTTGATCAAACGAACACGGACAAATATAGGGACACCCAGCAGCACAAGCAGAAATAGATAGATAGCCGTCGATGTGAACGAAACTGGGTCCCGCCCAGTCCTGCACCAGTTAGTCTCGTTGCGTTCTTTCGCGGCTGTCTGTAGGAAAACGCAAACGTTTCGCACAGGTATGAAATACTTAATTGGGGTGCGAATTGGCGGCGACCGCTGTTGCGGTGGTGCCACCCCTGCTCCACAGCAGGAATCGTTGCTTAGAATAAGACAGGGAAGGTAAAATGCAAGGGGTGCGGTGGAAGCTAGCTGATGGTGTTGCCAAGAGGAGAACGAACAAGTAGCGGGATACGGTACCCGGCAAAGGAGCCTCTGTGAGAAAATACCAACAATCTCATTACTTGGAGCTGCTAGATTTTAGCTTTTACAAGCTGCTATAGTCTGTTGCCATCAATGGACGAGGTGCAATGTATAGCAGTAAGACCGCGTACATAGGTCTCGACAGGTACGATTGAGAATGCTTCGGCGCTGCAGTGGCTGTGGCCGCTGCACTGCTGAAATGAAGGACTAAAGAATATATAAAGACAGCAAGGACGACAAACGTAAAGCTATCCAATGATTCAATGGAAGAGTTCAAAAGTTGACTGGATCTGGACTTGTAAATGATGGCAAATGATCGAGAATCGCTTTTGTTCTTTGAGAAACAGCCTGGTATCGATAGATTCGAAATTGCGTGACCAGGTCAGTGGATTACATATACTATACGTATAGCGAAAAATCACAAGGCAAGCCAAGCCAAACGTTGGTTAGTATTATTTTTTTTCGAAAGTCTGCGGAATTATTGCAGCGAATTGTGGAGTCGCAGTGCCGGAGAAGAAAATCGAAAAAAAATTTGTTTCGATCAGGAACTTCGCCATTTTGCAACGAACGTATGCACTTACAGATGAGGGGCATTGTTTCTTATATAGTGTATGGACGCCATTGTCTTGGGTGCGAGGTCCGCGTATTGTTGATGTCTGTCAACGGTGTGGCGGTCGAGTGTGCCAATTGATACAATGCTAGTCAACATTTCATCAAGGCCAAGATGTGCTGTAGTAACGTATTTGTTTCTATTACGTACCTATTTTGATCTACGCTGGACTGCAAAACGATAACAGGCAATTTCAAAATGCCCCTCCTCAATTCGTTCGAAGACTCTACGGTTATATTTACATCGGAGACGACAGCCAGCTCTGGTGTTATATGTTTCGAGATTTGGCCGGCTAAAATTGAAGGTCATGAATGTAAACAGGGGCAGCAAACACTCCGCTGAATAGATTTAGATTTACCCCACTTATTTCAGTAAGTTGATAAAACGAATAAATTTATAATTAAATAGCAATTTTTTCATGATGTGAAAAGATTTGCCAGAACGGTTATAAATTGTGGCGTACAGAAAAATGCATAGAAAACAAAAAGAAAAGTTTTTCCTGCCACTGTGATGTCAGCTGTAGTTTACGCCATGAAGAATAACATGTAATTTCATTTTAACGGGGGTTGTAGGGTCAATCCAAAATTTTCCTCTGGACTCTAGCATGATGAAGGGGCGAATGGGCCAACGCCCAAATTGGCGTGCAATTTGAAGCCAGTGTATGGGCGCAGTGGGCCCTGCAGTTGCCACATGTTTGACAGAGGCCGTTTTCGTAGTCAAGTATTTCGCTTCTCCTTCGTGACCCAAGTTTTTTTTGTTTCCCCATTCGGGTTGTTTCGTTTCGCTGCCTTCGTCTTTCTCTCCGTTGGAATGGTGTGAAATTTGCCTTGATCCCCTGGCTACTCATACAATGTTTCACCTAACCACGAGCTAGATCGTCCGACCGAGATTACTGAAGTTGCTCTGATATGCGGCAAGCCCGTCTTTCTGGCTCGCAGAAGACATAGGCGTCTTTGAAGGAACTCACAAAAAATAAGAGGATCGAAGCGAAAGCAATAAGTCTAACCAGAACTATTAAGCAACCATGGACGCGTCCGAAACTCCAAATGGCTGGCATGCGTCTAATTTCGAATTCTACTTCCGTACAAAGTCTCCTAAAGCTCTTGGGTACGATACGGGCTGTTGAAATCAAATGTAAAAAGGCTAGGATTTCATGCAGCTCACTGTACATGGTCAGCTATTATTGTTTTTTTTTTTTTAATAAAACGTGGCTATCTATCGGTTGCAATGGATTTTATGTTAAATATAACTATTTTGGTTTAATCTTATATTAGTCCTCTAAACAACTTCAATGGATATTTTCCGTTCATAGCAATGACGATTTCTGTCTTAAGTCCGCTAGAAAATTGGAAAAGTTTTCTAGACGCAGCGTCGAATACGTGCTGCATGAGACTTACGAAAGAGGACCATGGTCCGCCCCCTCCCATTATGCCCTTTTTTTCTACCGATTTGCCCGGCTCCTCTCTAGCTTTACCTTGACATGACTGTCGAGTACAAACCTACCGTAAAAGTGGTGGCTGGGTCGCCCATAAGCTGACGCCAAAAAGTATATTCCTATGGTCCAATCGCATATATAGAAGCTTTCACCGTGGAACAGAATGCGCGAACTTAAGCAAATTCATGACAGCACACACTGATGTCGCCATATATAAGTGTTGGGCGAACTCGAGCATTAAAAATCGTCCAGCGTTCAAATAAAATTTCAGTCCGATAAAACGGGTATGATATAAGATCGCTGTTTTCCTTAGTCTGCAGTTTTCTTGACCTATGTCCTTTGTGACCTTTCTTCGAAAAATACTGGCAAACTAATCCCTGCATTGTCAGTCCTTTATCTCAGTGCGGGTCAGCTGTCAGGTCTTATATCAAGTAAGTGGCAAGACCCGATGAAAATGTTATCAGTTTGTGTTGATTAAAAAAGCTGGAATATCGTCTGAGATTTCGTCGTACTGTAGATCGTTGGGCATCTGAGATCCGAGGTTCGATATAATTGCTTTGTTCATTCACGCAGGTTCTGTAGTACCAGAACTCGAAACAGCGTTTCTCAGTCTATTTCAACGAAGGTCTGGCCGTCTAGGCCACCAGGTCGAGATCCAATATCGTCAGATAAAAAGTTCATGCGCATATTAACAGCACAAATCCTTGTATCGTATACTTATAGCTGGTGGATACAGATCTACAAACAATACATTAGGCGCTCAATCGAATTTTTTTAGGGACATCAGGAATCATTTTTGAGGGTGCTTCTACATACATTACACAACGCGAGGCACGTCAGAACTGAGGCAGAGCAATATTTAATCAACAGCTTAATCGTCCTATACGTTTGATATCACTCTATCATTGAATGCCGATTAAAGGACCATGGTAATTCATAGCATCGCTGCACTGCCCTCCCATTAATTTATTCTGTCCAGGTGGAACTGTAATTATAGTCTGTTTTGAGGTAAACGTCCTTGTGGATCAAGCACTGCAAACATTAACATATAGGACAACATATGGTTCTGTTTTAACATCTTCACCTGTTAAATTCTTAATGTGATCTGGCAAGGACTCTAACACACAGTTTGGCGTATATTTTGTTATTTTTTCGTTAGCATACAAATCAAACGTTAATAGATGTGTTCACACAGAAAGTAAGAAGGATCAGCGATTTGTGTTAAGTATAATACAGAAGTGGTGCTAGTGTTGCCTTTTTTCCTCGGAAAAGAAGAAGAAAGCCTTCTGATACGCTGAAACTGTGGCACAACCATGGTCGAACACCGAAGTTTCGAGTCCGTTTCCCAAACATCACAATAGACTCTTATTGGTCAGGTGCATCTATAACGAGCTGCGTTTGATATAGACACATCTGGCTAAGAAAAGTAGTTAAAATTGAATTACATACATGACAATCCGCATCATTTAAAGTCTCCGTCACAGCTCATTCACAGCATTGAATACGGACGCAATGATCGTCCCCCAAATGACCGATTATCCGTTTTCTACGGATGCCCGCAGCTAAAAAGGTTGACGTTGACGTTTGTGCGGTCATGCGCGATTTTTACCTTATTCACCGGTGCTACGTTCTTTTTCCAGTGTCTATTCAATCGAAGGATTGCCATATGCGAATGTCGGAGAATCGCTGTTAAAAGTGGTATGCCGTCACTGGGGGCTGCCTGCGTTTTCACGGCAGTGAATCTTTCGTTCCACGGTTCAATTGGGTCCTTGGTCATGATATTAAAATCCGGACAGCGAGCCGGCTGGTAGTAAGGAGCATTGGCGCGCATCTTGTAGGCTCCTAGAAGTAGAAACCAGGTCGGACGCGAAGTTAAAAGGAAGGTGGGGTAAGGGTGGAGGGGGAAGAAGCGGAGAGCAACACGCTATGGCCGTGGCAAGGTTCGGCCCGAAGCAGCTAACTTATCTTTGTCTGTACTCTTCGGGCTTCCGTGCTTCATCTCTGCCTCCTAGTGTTCGGCTAGCTTCATTTTTCATTTCTGGCTTCTTTCAACGAGAACCACCTTATTGGGTCCGGCTGGCCTGCTTAGCAGACCTGTTTCTGCATTTTATCGACATATTGGCATAGTTGTGTGCAGGGCAACCGTGTCTCTGAGATGGATTACTTTGACAAGTTTCTGCGGTGGCGACGACCTCCGGGACAACTGGCGAAACCGCCCGCCGGAACGGCATCAGCAGCAGGAAGCCGCCCGAAGCTCGGGGCCAAAGCACGGCCCGCTAAATTGTACTACGTTAGCCCGTCTCCTCAATACGTAACCGCGACAGCAGCATTCCCCGACGTTGGAAACGCTCGTTGAAGTTATAAAATCGGAAATTTCTTCGATGTTCTTCAAATGTTTTCTGCATACAGATACATACTTGAGGCTCTATAGAACGTCTGAATTCTCTACTACACAAACTAGCCCGACATACGTTACACGTTCAGATGCATCATGGTCTACTGCTATCTAGAGCAGTTTCTTAAAATTACGAATAATATAATAAGAATATGATGAGTCGCACACTTATCGTCTAATATATGCCATTGAAAGGCTTTGAACCAGTGACCCCTGACCTTTTTAGCCAGTACTTTAGCCGTACAAGTCACCGCGCCGTTGTGTCCTCAACACGGCAATCTTCGCGTGAAAAAACTTACGAGGATTAAAATCTAGAACAGTCAAAATGATGTAATTTACGTTATCGTTGTTAGGTGAGGAACATTAGCTACTTTGCAGAACAATTTTAAGTCTGTAGGTTCCAATATACTAACCCGTTTTAACCACCATTTATAGCTGGGTCATTTGGAGATACATTTACTTTATTAACAAAGCCGAAATTTCTGTAACAGACGGGAATCTTATCTGAGTACAAACGTTTGTTTACACAGAAATCAATATGGTCGATTGCCTGTGTCAGAATCATTTCTAATAGATTAAGATTTTACGCACATGTTAAAAATAATGTTTAGTTAACTTAGCTAAGCAAGATTATCAGAAATTAAACTACGTAAATTCATGTTGTAAGTAACATGTTTTTCTTATCCCAATGGTTCCAGATACTGCCTCGGGCGTGCAGGAGTTCGACGCAGAGCCCGCTGATACAGAAGCGAATCCTCTCCAGAGTGTTCGGCTTACGTGCCGTGTCCGTAGTCGAAAAGGAGAATGTGTTTGGTTGAAAAATCGTCGTGTTGTGGGTAAGTTTATTGTCAGTCAAAATTGTACGATCAAAACGCGACGCTCATGTAGTTCCGATCAATTGAGTTCTATCGTATTAGTAGCAGCGTAACTGATTGTCCTGGGTAAATGAAACATTGTGTCTGTACATCCTGCTTGACCTCCTTGTATTCGATTCTCCTGCTCAGCCTCAGTAAAGTACATTCATGATTTACTTCCTAGCGATTCTATCAGATAACCGTTAGTGTTTGAATAACTGCGAATGTAAACATATGTAGGAGCGCATCAACTAAAAACATTTTATTACCACTTACTTTTCAACGATGACTGCTACTGCTGCTGCTGCTGCCAATGTTTAATAGCTAAAGCTAGGCGAAGAAAAATTGGGCTGACTGAATTTCGCCTACTTTCAGGCCAAAACAAATCTCCAAGAAATTATCTATCTTTCTCTTATGGCATATTCGTAATACTAAATATCGCGTCAACTAGGGTTTTGTTTTTGTCAATTTAGCCACTTCTAAGCAACTGGATTCAACGGGGTCCATTAATGGAGTAATTCCTCTTGGTCCAAGCAAATGGAAGCGGTATAGTCCAGTGCGCAGATGTGACCCTTACATTCCTACACCATTAAGACTGCATGCCGACATGTTCCATTCACATATCACAATCACGTCCACAGCACGCTACATGCACGCTAGTAATCTCCGCTTTCTTTTCCCTTTCTTATGTTCTCCATATATATATATATATATATGTATATGGCGGCCGCCAGACTTGATTCCAGTGAAAAAAAAAATTATGTTCCTATTAAGGTTATCGATACCACTGTGTATTAATTACTAACCACTAAAATTTCGGATACTGCAAATAGGCCAGTTGTTTTGAAAATGCTTTATGGTAAGACTATCTGAGCTGTCAAGGACGCAGCTGCTACTAAAGATGCAGATATTGTCGTAAAATAGTTCGCGCAAGGCATTGATCATGAATTAGAACTGTGCCCATGCAGCAGCATTGGGCTTCTGAAACCCTGACCTATCAATACCCATTTTGTGAAGGACCTAATTAACAGGTCTATTAGCTTACATTAAAGCAGCCATTTCGGACTTCCTTGACCCTTCAGAGCTTGTTATGGACATCCGTTTGGCGTCATGAGATGGTGTCCTAATAGCCTTTACTGGTTTTTACCCTATGCTGCCCTTGGGAATCGTAATTCATATAGAGAGCTCTTGATTGACACACTTGTTGTCCTAAATAGGTGTGTGTTGACGCGCTTGATTGCTTTTTGGCGCTTCTTTATGGGGGGGGGGGGGGCTGGCCTGCAGGCTTCGACTTTGTTATCGAATGTGTCATGTTCATTTCCCGCCACTTAAGGCCATGATGCTAAGCCTATTGAAAATAAACTATACGTTCACCTCTACAAAGCGAATCGCCATATCTTTTGCAATTGTATCTATTTCTTTTTAGCTTTGCTACGCTCACTCCAAAGGTATTTCTTCCAGTTTAACGCATATTATAGAAGCAGTAGAAATGCTCAGCCACATATAACTAATGTATATATATATATATATATATGTACACTTTCAACAAATCATTGTTGCGGTACTACACGAGGCCTTCAACGGCTTGCGAGGCAATCTGTAATGAAACCGCATAGTTTTGTCTGTCATCCGCCGCTCTTATACGTACAAGTGTGTATTATTATGAGATCACAAAGATACACGACGAAGGCTTTTTAGGCCATTACTGTTAATGCTAAACATAACCGTTCCTGCAACCAGTAATGCTATTCTACTTCTGCTATTTGTACAGGCAATCAGCCCTATCCAATGATGTTTTATATATATATAGATGCTTCTTTCCTTTGTCAGTGATCACCTGTCGGTAAAAATACAGGTGAAAGTGAAAGGTAGACCACGTTGAAGCTGATGATGACGAAAAAATAGCCTAGACAGCTCGTTGAGCTCTCGCACAAAAAAGCCAACGCAGGTTCCCCACAAACTTCAGCTTCATCGGAATTCTTTTATTTTCTAGGAAAGTGAAAACCATTTAGTTTTAGAACAAAACAACAAATTAAGCTGAAGTACGTGTTCACAGATGCTCAGATGTGAATATCTATGGGTGGGTAAAATCATCGCTTGGGTAATAACAACGGTACCCTTCTTGGGGGATTTGTCAATATACTGTTATTCCTAGCTATAGATGATAAGCTATAGAAATATCCACCTTCACGTAAATCTTGTATTCATTGACTCCGATCCCTATGCAACTGAATAAACTGAATCCTTTCAAGAAGTCGTTACGTAACGACATTTGTTCGCTTAGTTTTTTGTCTGAAGCTCGACCGACTTGCTCGATTGACCGGACCCGTAAACGTACAATGTGTTTTTGTGTATGTGCCTGTAGAAGATTCAAATAAGACTATATTAAACTGAATTGGCTACATGTCCATTGACACCCGTTCTTTTTTACTCTCAAGTACTTCCCTCGGGGCGGCGAATGCTGATTCTTTTGCATATGGTACATGCAAATGTTGTCCTGTACAAATACTAAGGTACTTCTCCTTCTCAACAACATATGTATACACCGATTCAATGGGCTAGTGGACGTCGTACTGTAAACAACAATCAAAATTACGGTGGTGACTTTGGCTGTGGGGACAACAAGTGTTTTAGGTATGGAAGATTTATCAGGTGCAAACACACTTGTAGACTCCGTTGTGGAAAGGTTCTAAAGAAGCGACTAAACCTTCACGCTCTCTGAAACACCGGCTCAGATTAGCTGCCGTGCGACAAGTGACTTCTACGGAAGCCTCGATATTCTGTGAACTGCGTGCAATTCTAACCTCCCTACATCACGCGACTAACGTACGGGCGAAAAAAAAAAAAAAGAGACCAAATCGTGATACTATTGTACTGAGCTGTGGTGGCAGTCTTTTGGTCGCTCGATGCCAAGATACGGAAAAGGCCTTTTGAGCGTTTGCGTGTTGCTTCCTGGAGTCTCATAAGGAGATTTTTACATTTTTAACGGCCAGAGATAAAAAAGCGTGTGTTAGAGAAAGAGAGGTTGGGTGCGTAGTGCAACGGGAAAGAACTCCATAGATTATCACTCTCAGATCCGATCTATATGGACCGGCCTCAGTAACGAATTAATCATCTGTCCCATATCCGCATTACAGTTAATAGAGTGTACAGTTGTACCGGCTGTTGTCTGTTGACGGAACGCTACGACAAATGTTTAATCCACAATTTATAACTTACCATATATGAATACATAACGGATGTAAAAATTCGTAATGTTACGTTGAACGTCGTTGAATAAACGAGTGATCGAAGCGGATCCTTCGTTGCACGAACGCCACTCTATCCCAATATTTGTCACGCATATCAGATGCTCCGGCGTAATTGGAGTTAAGAGCTGCGAACTAAATGGTTATTTTACTACTGTTCTGTTTACAGGTAAAATCCCAGGCAAGTACCAATTTTCCCGAGAACCAGCAGACGGTGATTGTTCGGTGACGATCTCGACTGCGCGATTAGAGGAGGACGATGGTCTTTGGCAGTGCCAAGTCACAATGGCTTCCCTCGAGGATCTTGGACTTGAGTCACGAGAAGCGCAGCTAACGATACGAGGTATGGCAGTTACCTCAAGTTACCGTAATGCAATCGGACATGAATTCGATGGACAAAGCTTTCCTTATAGAACTGAGAGAACATAGCTTGTGCATTCTTCTGCTAAATCCTAATGCGGCTTTCGTGAATCCGCGATATCAGTGTAAAAATAATTTCAGTCAATAGATCTGACTAGTTAAGTTTAGTCAAATAACACGAAAACAACGAATATTTTTTCGAGTCAAAGCCTTTAAATAGCGCCTCGGCCTCCATGTAGGACCAAGTTACATAATGTTCGCCTTTAGATGCATGTTAGATATTGGGCCATGGCTAGCTATAGTTTCTGATACTACCAAAAACATTGGGTTCGTACCGCCAGGTTGCACATATACCAGTGAAAAAAACGTATAAACGATTCTACTCTGTCCTACAATATTCTATTGACAATCTGGCTGTCTACGAAAATCGATGTGTGTAGAGGTTAACGAAATATAACCCGTCGAAAGATCTAAACATGACATGTTATATTTAAGGACATCAATTTAGGGACAGTCATTCGTGTGCTGTCAACAACATGTCCTACCATAGAGTATTTTAATTGCTCCGGGTGAAAGGGATAGTTGTCGTTAAACCGTTAGCGTTAAGGTCGTGATGTACCTGCTCCGCAGATCCGTCTATCCGTGCTACTACCAGTTGCTTTGTCGAATATGGTTTGCATCCACTTTTGACGATGGCCCAATTAAGAAGTGCTTCGCTTCCGGCGGAAACGCACCCTGTTCGATTTTGTTAGAAATTTAATTGTAGACCGTTATAATGACAAGGGAAAACCCACGTAAAAAGAGGGATCCTAAAAACTGTCCAACGGCCCGAATTTGAGCTAGCTATTGGTAATAAAGTCGCGTCGGCCACGGCCAGTTTGCGGTCGTAACAATACGAGTAGCCGCAATAATTGCGGTGAGCATAGCCACCAGTGAGGATATCATCTGGGCAGACTCAGGGGACCACTGAGTGCTAGTATCTCGAGGCCTTTTAGCCGACTCTAGTTAGAAGCGAGGCAAATAGCCGATGAAGAGGATAGTAGAGACAATTCTACCACAAGTGTGAGAGCCCTGCAAAAGTCGTTGGCTGAGGGTTTTCGGAATAAGAGATTGCCTTGAACGTGGTACCCAACTCATTCTGTTTCGCCAGCCGAAGTCTCAACCCAGGTGGGCTTTCGGTCGCAGTGCAGTTGCCATCGTGAAGCTTTGCTACAGGCGTTCTACTGGTTCCATAGTGCCGGCTGACAGCTGCGGCACAGGAATGTCAGGTTTCAGGGAGATTGTGGAAAACTGAGGTAAACGTTCTAGCTACAAAGCTTTCGCGGCCATTAGTTTGTTGCCTAAATCCTTGGGGAGTTTTCTCGTTACCGTTTCGTTTGGGAAAAAGAACGCTGGGGGAACGGGGGAGCGAGGCGTGGTGTAAGCTAAGAAGGAAACGAACCTAAGGGTTCCTGACGCGCTGGCCACGCCCGGTGGGGCTAAACTCGTGACATTGAGCTAGTTCGTCGTCCTGTTGCAAAAGTCTTCAACTTGCAACATCATCTTATCAGTAGAAAAATGGGAAAACTTGTGCGGACTGCCAAGGTTACTCTAAAATAATAGGCGCCAATTGCACTGTTATACTATAACTGGGGTCTAGAATTTGCCCTAGCTAGGGGCTTGGATATGTTGCTTTCCTGATCATCCATTAACTTAGCTTACATATATATAGCTAGCTAGAAGGATAAATTCTATGTTGCTGTGCTAGGGATGAGCAAAGCGAAGAGCAATTACTCTAAAAGCAATGCGGGGCATCTTCTCTTAGTCTAAATTGCTCGATAATTTTTGCTGCAAATCAGATTGGTGAGAACTTTTATGCTAGAGTATATCGTATAGCATCATCGAAACGGTGTTCGCCTTGTAGATTCTAAGAGTTAAGTAGTAAACGATTTTTCAATGATATGTTCAACTAGAGTTTTCGTTTTGTACGACTACCTACTTGGATGTTTCACCAGTTCTTTTCACTTCAACTTAACACTCACAAAAACTATCAAAAGTACTGCTGTTACTATCTGGCTTAGCCAGTTTTCAAATACGAACTCAAATTGTTTGTTTGTGCTTCCTTCAGAGCAAAATTAGCCTAGTCCGTAAGGATCCAACATTGACTCATAGCTGAGGTTAGCAATACAAGTGGAAGGCTACCGGTTTGACTAAATGGCACGGGTACAGGAGGTGCGATTTGCTAATACACAGATATACGGAAACAGCGACGATTGTATTTGTGTCATTTTTTCTGTTCATGCTCTAGATGGTCGCTCTATGTTTCTAGATGTTTCGTTGCGGAATGAAGCCTCTTAGCCTTGGGGCAATACCCGCTGACCAGGTGATCAGGTAACCATCAGTGCCTTCTTCCATTTTATAACAGACCCAGACCTCTTTGTCAGCCGTGGTCACATTAATCCTTCGCAGTTCTTCCTAGGTTTGCCTTGAAGGTGGATGACAAAAGCGCTGGTATATTGATTTCGTTTAGCTAGTATTTCAGCGTTGCAGTGCAGGCAGGCTACAGCAGACAGAGCCTCTAGGAATAAGCAGTGACAGAAAGAAGAGACACTGCATAGATTCGGTTCGTTTCGAAATAACCAGCTCCAGCTTAATACTGTATAGGGGTAGGTCCGTATCCCACTTGCTCGTCCATGCCTTCGTTGGCCTACTTTGCTACCAGCTGATGTGTGAAAGCGTGGTAGGTCACCACGGCGCTGCGAGATTACTCTAACAGCAGCGAAAAGGGGGCGATAGCCGTGTAGCTGTCACCGATGACACGACGACTAAGTGTTGCAGCTGGTCGATAGTGGAGGCTTGTGCTATCCTACTGCCACCGGAGCCGGCTGCTGCTTCCTCTGCCCCGTTTTTTTGCTACCGCCAGCTAAACCGTTGGCCGACGCTTTCCCGGTTTTCCTTTATTTGTCCTGCATACTAAAAAGAGACAGGAATGGGACTGCTTCAGTTACATATGGATTTCTGGCAAGCGATGGACATTGGATGAGGATGTGATTTTGCAGACGAAATCGCGAGGTCCCGAACACAGCCAAGCAAGCACACCGGCCGCAGCATATCGGCCAGCCAACGTGCTATTTTTTTCGCCCTATAGGACGCCACGGGAGGAAGTACCGCCAATAAGGCAAGCATCACATGCCTCTTCCTTTTGTCACCATCCTTCGATCTCACCACTCCATTGCATGGCGATGAACAATGCGTTTGTACATTCACAGACGTGCCTAGATATCCTATCTGCCCTGCTTGATACGAGTAAATATAACTAGAAGTGATCGACTGTTAATGATTAGCGGAAAAAATCGCAGAGCGGTGGACCTTTGTGGGTAATAAATTGATGATATTTCTAATCTAATTAAACTAATTTATTCAACACAGTCTGTCAGAACAGCTTTGCAGAACAATAAAATACGACTCAGTAAGAATAGACAGGGTCGCTATATGATTTGGTTGTCCTGTTAAACAGAAACGGCTACTACGTGTCTTTGAATGAACGTCATACGTAATTTGGCTCCTCTTTAATAAGCGTAAATGTCATGCGTTAAATAAGCTTGATAACGACTAGAGCATACTCAATTGCTAAGATGGGGCAGAGAAAAGCTTTTATAACCCAATATAATATGTTTACATTACATCTGTGCATGACTTTAATGAGCAGGGACGTGATCATAGACCAAAATCCTAATAGGCAACTGACATTGATCTGGTTTTTTTTAATTAAGACGACGCCTCCAGACGCGAATGTCATGTCCTGTATGCATTTTAGTGAAAAAATAGATTCAACGTTACAAGATAATTGTACAGGCTGGTCTACTTGGCCTATATCATAATTTGTAGTTTCATAGTAATACGAAGTAGGAATTTGTAAATACATGTGTTGTCCATGGCCTGAATCAACCGGTTCATAGAACTTCACGTACCATTATTAGTTTCGAGGATCCAACGATCCTAGTTTCCTAATTCTAACTGATTCCTGTGTGTCCAGTTTAGCGCAGGCCATAACCTTGTATAATTTCGAAATAATTAGATCAGCCTTATAACCCCTATGGACAATTTACTCACCTCTGATTTAAATAAAATCGAAAATCTAACTAATTAAACGATCCGATCACATTAGGTAAAACGCATTGGCATTAGACCTACTCATAAACGTTCCAGGGGCAAACTAGAAAGGGGCGGCATGTCTAATCACTGAAAAGAAAAGTCCTACGAAAATTTACTAGCAGTAATTTTTCTCAAATTTTTCCATGCCTAATGTGCACGAAAGCTTTGTAAATTTTATACACAATCCTATCAGTAAGCATATTCTAATAAGTAAGGCTCAGAAAAATAGAAGCGAGTTACACAGTTACAGTAGCTTTATACCTAAACTTGTTGTAAATATTTTCTGACTTTTTAATAATTTTATCATCTGTGGGTTCATTAGATAAATAGCGATAAAATTCTGCCAAAGGGGCTAATCTACAGCCACTTGTCTGGTGGATACGGTTCAAACCTAGTAGAATTGTGTTTAATTGTATACGATCAGATTTTTTTTTTTTTTTTAACATATTCGACGCCGGAAGCCATCCTACACTAATAGATCAGTTGGTGATTTTCTAACATTGACAGACGCTAAGTTTGTCGGATATGACTCTATCTAGAAAACAGACCTTTAAAATAGTTTTAGTAGATGCTATGCGTGCCCGTCGGGTGTCTGTGCAAGCAAGTCCTTGCCCCAGATCTGAATATTATTTTTTGTTTTTATCCTAAACTCAACATACATGACTCGCTCGTCTACTAGGCGCATATTAAACGTTGACGGTTTTAGTTATATGATTCTGGAAAACTACTTCATATCTAACAAATGATCGTACGTCACGATTGTGCGAGCCTAAAGACATTGACTTCTTCGATACATAAAGGCGGCGCCTCGTGCCTAAAATGCGATCATCGACGTCACCTTAATGGACCCGTCGTTTTCGTGATGGTGTCAATTGTCACACTTGGCGTCATCGAAAATTCCCGTATTGGAGGATAACCTTTACACCACATAAACGATTGGGTACGGTACTTTGTCTTGCCACAGTTTACGTTTATCATTTGGTAGTTCTAGATTTGATGTCAACATTCAAGCTTAGCTTTACTAAAACTACATGTTGCCATAATATAAAATCTGCCGCCCCTTCTAGCGTGTATAATCCACATATATTTTACACGTGGCACGAACATAAAACCTCGGTAAGTTCCAACCCTCTGCTGCAATGTTTACGTGCGAAATAAATACGTTTCCGGCATAAATTTAGTCTGGCTTTGTAGGTAAGTACAGTGATTGCGCCTCGTTGGCTCTTTGCAAGCAGAAAAGTCGCAGCTTGACCGGACCAGGTAACCCCGACGTTCCTTTTGGGCTGGTCTGTAATAATCATTGTTAGAGTTTGCTAGAGAGGACTCTGAAGACGACGATAATATAGAGTGAGACGTATTCAACTGTTATACATTGTTGTGACTATAGGCACCCTACCTGTCACCGTGTATGGCATCCAGTGGTAAACCATTTGACTATATGACATCTTATTAGAACGATCTTTGCTACCTGTCACCCGATGGCACAATTTCAACAGCACCCCGTGAGCTTGCCGTCCGAAGTTTCACAATAATAGAACGTCGCTGGGACGATCGATTGAGCCGTGTCTCATATGGTCTGCTGTGGCATGGCACTCTGAGAAATCACGTGATCTGATAGTAAACAGCATCAAATCATCCATAAAAAGAGATCCATCTAACCTTAAAAACTATCTTATGATTGCAATATATAGTATGAAGAAGGTTAACATTATAAATTAACTATCTCTCAAAGTGATCTTCAGTGTCTGAGCTTTATCTATATATGGTGAATAGTACTTCCAGCGGTATCTAAGTGAGTAGTAGGTGTATCAGTTTGAAACTTCAGCTCCTATGCTAGAGTTATGATTATTTGAGACGTGATGTATCATTTGTAGATTCTATCAACAATAAGAGGTTTATCTTATTTTGCAGAGCCTCCTCAACCGCCTCGATTAGAAGAACATGATACTCAAGTGGCCGGCGGTGAACGGCTGGCCGCTCGCGCAGGGGAGCCGAAGAAAGTTCGTTGCGTTTCCCGAATGGGCAATCCTCCCGCGTTCATTAGGTAATCACTGAACATCTTTTTCTCCTTGTATAGTATAAGGTTGTGAAAAATAGACCCCTTTTTTCCCTTATAATAAATAAATATAATAATATAAATAATAAATATAATAAATAAAAACCCTTTTTTCCCTACAGTTCAATATCGCATCGAATGAAATGACTGATATCATAAGCTTATCATCGCCTTCAATAATCCAATACGCAAACGTGGCCCCCTACACGCAAATTTGGTTTTGTAAAAGCGTTTTGCGATGAGTTCGGCCATCTGTAAAAGGTTCCTATTTTCTATTTGGAAGTCCGCGCGTATTTTTCTTCAGATAGTTGACTCGTATCCGGAATGAGCCAACTGATCTCATAACCGTTTTCGGCAGTCCCTTTGTGCGCGATGTGAATCATGGAATATTTACGGGATACTTGGAAAGAATTTATTATACAACGCTAAGAGAGTTATATAAATCCTAAAGAGCGTATGCAGCCTGCTATGGTCGAGGTTGATTGTACAGAATATGGTAGTTTAAACAATTAGAAAACTAGAAATGCGTAGTTTTTTTACTATGTGACTACAATTTGTCTAAATATCGTTTGAAAATAATATTAAGGAACCAAAATGAAGGAAAATAAATTTCAGGCAATACCTTTATAAGTCCTGTATGTAAAACCCTGCATAAACGTACGCGAAAAGTGTACTGGGTTTCCAACTTAAAATCAAATTACTTTGCTTGCAGCATAATTATTGTCGATAGAGATTTTATTAACATAGATCATAACATTCTGTGACGTCCTAGGCTAGTTTACGATATTTTTATATAATATCTTCGCTGGCTAACTTTAGACTTGTTGCAAGCAAAAACCGCTTAAAAGTACCCATATTTTAACATGACTAAGACTATCACTTGTGCGGCCGAGCGGAATACGCCCACTGATAATAATGGTTTATTACCTTGTTTCAACTTAGCCGGTAGCAACGTCGGAGCAGCTGGCTTCGTCTTGATCACTACGTTTTTCAGTATTTTTCGGTCATAAGGGCCATCGAGCACACGTTCGTAGCTGATCATCGGCGATATATTTATTCGTTATTAGATTTTATTTGTACGTCCTTGCTTCGGCCAACTCCGTTGTTATGACTGAGCCGGTTGAGATGTGTTGATCCGTAGGACGAAGTGGCCCGGTTTTGTCTAATATACACTGTCAACGAAATGCTGTTTTTTTTTTCCATTGATTACTTCATAGCAGCGCGGTACGCAGTTGGATTGATGGCGGGCATTTTTATAATTGAATTTGGACAGTCATTTAGTACTCTAGCATATTATACATAGTAGGCTAAGATACGTAGTGATGATAGCGAGAAACGACAATGAGAAGGTGGGCGTCGCCTTTTGGCCGATGATTCTCAGAAGGCACGCATATTACTTTTCACAAATTCATATATCGACGGCATATTGGTCTCTATCAGTGTCATCGCATGAATTATTAAGTTTTTACAGTCATTTTTTTTATGTAGACACCCCTCAGCCTAACGCATCTGAACGTTATGAAACTTCGTTCTAACATAACTACATAGTCGCATTTTTAACATACACACCCATTTCAATAAGGATCAAAACTAAATAAGGCTGTTTCTTATGTCACGCATATTTCATATCGGTAGCGATTGTAGCGCTACTACAATCGTAAACAAGATCTCCATCTTAGTGAACATGGCAAGGCGGTAGCCTAGCATCTAGATGGCGGCCAAATTCCAATTCTTCGAAAAATTGGACAATGGTCGTCCGCATTGAACCTCATTGAATTGCTGAATCAATGTTGTCAGGCCTTTATGGCCCGGAAGGGACAAGGGTGTTGCGGAGATAGGCTGGTGGAGGAAAAAAGGATTTGGCCATTTCTATTGTTTAACAGCGAAAAATAGAGGGACAGAATGTGAACGAGAGACCTTCCGCAGGAGGAGAAAATCCTGCGGGAAGAAAAAGAGGGAACCGAGTAGTTTTGTCTGAATTCGCTGTCATCACACCGAGGCTGACCCACCGACTGGGATAGGTAGGATTCGTCGAAGAGGCCAACGGACAAAACCAGGACCAGTACCAGCGCCGTCACCACTACTACGACCGCCTTCCGTCTGGATATGGCTGAGCGACCCAATGACAGCAGTGTTCTACTTCGTTCCAGCTAACAACACCTTTTCATGTACTCCCACTCTGTACTCAGTTGTCGAGTTGCAAGCGAGATTCTCTTTCTGTAAGCGGCGGCGACGACACCGGTGGCAGCAATAGCCACAACATCAGCAGCCGCAGTAGCAACCTCTTCTACCGCCTCCTACGTCAGACCCAAACCTGGTCAAGTGGGCATAGATTGGCTTTAGGAGAGACAGAAAAAAGTGCTTCCGGACATCTGTCAGTGGAGTGGGGGAACAGGGGGCTGTGCGAAGCAGGAATGCTACTGGTTATCCAGCCCGTTGGCTGTCCCGTTCATAAGCCACAAGCCTTGTTTGGCCTGGGCATGAGCCAAGGCACAGAGATGAGAAGCAGTCGAAGTCTGTCTCACTACTACTGACCCATCGGCGCCATATATCGGAGGCGGTGGGCAGCCAGAGAGACAAGCCGCTCTGAAACAAGTTTTTGCTGAGCAGTACCTACTTGCCGCGTAGAGGCGGAGTGGCGGATGAAAAACTAATTTTCACGGTTCTACTATTGGTTAGGCTGGACTGTTCGTTTCATTCGTAAATCATTGAATGGAAGTGGTTGTGGTAGAACGAAAGCCGTATGATGACTTGATAGAGGCTTTTCGGGATGCAGGTAGGTGGGTGGCTAAATTGTAACGAATTTTAGCGCGAAAAATTAAATAACTGCTGACCACCATAGGAGTCAAAAGAAGACAGGAGAAAAAGGTGGACGTAGGCTCTGTATAGTTGTACACTCACAGAAGTTTTCACCTACCGAGGAGGATAATGTCAATGGACACGTTTCAATGAATGTTTGTTTGCACTGGAAGGCGGAGAAGTCTTTGGCTCCCCCCAAAAAGAGCAGGACCCGATCGGCTTCTGTCGGCAATAGACGCAATTTGACAAGAGTGAAGGCACCGCAACTGATGTTAGGGTCGGAGTAAAGGCGGCATGGCAAATCCACTATACGGCGTGCCGAAGCACCCATGAGACCGCCCACGTATCAGCCTAAGAAAGCCGAAGTTCTGTGATGCCTATTACACTTCTCCTCTGATCTTTTACAGGGGCGTTTGGATTAGAGTTTGGGAAACGTTAAAGCAATGGGAATCATGATCATCATCTCCGATCATCGTACGCTCTAGATGTCAGCCGCGTGTGATTGAGAAAAGGAAATCAGCACTGGATGATCGCTGCTCCAGCAAGCGATCAGGTCTAAAAGTGCGGAGCAACCGCTGTGGGGGTTAGGGGGTGTTACAGAAGCAGAAAGCTAATAAAGGTCGAACTTGAGAATTGCTGAAGCTGCTTCTACAGAAGAAGCAGACCCCAGTCGGCAAATCTGTGACGAAGTAAAGGAAAATGCAATTTGATTTTTGTGGCCACCGGCTAATTGCGCCGGGGGCCGCCTACTACACGCGGAAAACTGCCAGATAGAGATGACGTTGGTGAACGTCATCACGTGTCAAAAGAAAGTTGAGAGTTGCTGCCTTGCCCCATAATTTACACCGTAAAAATAAATCAGAATAATTTACTAGGTGCAGAGATGCTTTACGATACTTTGTCACACAGCAAATATATATATACATCGAGAAAAGAGACTCTGACAACATATGTGGCGTCTACCGTAAATGACTAATAAGCAGCGCACCTACTTTTATAATTGATTGGTCAAACATTATCATTTACAGACCTGTTTAATCTGAACGAAGTTCTCGCTGCGGGTCTGGGGCATTGGCTCACAGTAAAAATTCCCTTCATTTCTTTGGAGGAATACAAAAACGGAGGGGTTATGGTTATCATTTCTAGCGTCTTAAGATGAACGGGTGTAGATATCTACTTCGGTATAACAATATTAGTGGGATGATTATGTTGATTAAATTTCTCATTTCAGAGCTATATTTTGTTCTTAGTTGTGCTGTTGCCCCAGTTGGACTTGATTGATTTAGGAGTGATGTGGTGAGATCGTGAATACGCGGTCTGTACATGTTTGAGAAGCTGATGAATGGGAGCCACATGGGTCCAATCCATCGGGTTCACGTCTGCCTTTTCTCGCCCGCTGCTTTTCTCTTGGTGAAAAAAGATGGCGAACTGTGGCAAAGTCTCAGTTGAAAACGCACCCACACCACTGTCCGTGCCATGGTTTCCCAGTGGGTCTCTTTAGGCGGGATGCCTTTACAGGACACCAAAACGCCTTTGCTGTTAGATCTTATACCCTATCCTAGATCATCTTCTATCTTCACTCGCTTGTGTATGTATTCAGAGATTCGACAGACCTCGGATCGTACGTTAGGCATGCAAGTCAGCTAGCGTCGTTTAATAACGAAAAAGTCCGACCCTCCCGACCTATTCCCGCTACCTTCCACTGATCCTTTTCACCCTTTACATCACTACTGAGACTCCAGTAGACAAAATTCTTGTACAGACACACACAAATCTACATACGAGCACAAAACCTGCTTTTATTCTATGCCACTCTGTGCGTCTGCCTGCTTGACTGAATTTAGGCCTGTACCTGCCTGAGCATATTACATAAGCTCAGCCCTCGGTCTCCTCTCCGTAACCGGCCATTTAACCTCTCCATAACCGCTCATCTCGACAGACACGCATATTATCTGTAAACATGCTCAACTATTACCGTTCGAGACTGCGTGTATAGACCCCCCATAGTCTACGAAGGGTTTCCTTCATCCGGCGGTATTAATCTCCCCGCCCGATTCGAGCGTAGACAGGTAAACGTGCAAGTTTAATACTATAGCGATACTGTTACATCAGCAAAGAGCCATCGAGACAAGTGGGGTAAAAATAGTCGCCGCTGAGTGAACGAACGGTCGCCAATTGTTCCTGTGAAATTTTTATATGAAAAATATAGAAGAAAGAGATCCTCAAAAAATGTGTATATACGTACATATCTTCATCGGTCACGATTGATTATTGATTAGCTGTTTAATGATACTTCCAGCGTTTCAGAAATTTACCATGGTGCAACTGCATCTCAAATAATTAATCCAATTATAAGGTAGACAATAATATCTTCTGTTAACGGCAGAATATCTGTACCTAAATAAACAATTTGTTTTAATATAAGCGTAAGTTGAGTAACTGAAAAGGTTCATCTAACCAAACGTAACGTTTTATATGCAAGTTGATCTACCTGATGACACGATTAGTATATTTGGCATTGTTTTTTGTGTGTGTGTGTGTGTGTGTGTAGGCGAAGTTGTGTATTGCCGAGTACACTCTATTGTCCTGGATGATAATTTGTTTCCTGTTCATTGCAGATGGTTCCTTGGCAACGAGGAAATTACTCACAGTTCGGCGCAGACGAACGCGTCCGATGTAGCTAAGCCACGAACTTTTACTGCCAGCTCATTGCTTCATTACACGTTTGAAAAGGTACCACCTTCCGAGTAGATAACGTTATCCTTATCCATTTGTTTTAAATTATATATGTATAATAGATAACGCATGTATTTTTTGAAGAAGTGCTCTATGCACATGGTCGCTTTTCCTGCCACGGTCAAAGACCATATCAACGAGGCGGTGTGAGAATATCTACGGATCATTTATTCTCGAAGACGGACTTCTTTTTTGTCTGTCATAAATGGCAATAGCATATTGGATAAGCTTAACACTGGGATCAAGTCACAACTTGCACTTACTTACCGTTATATTTTACACACTGTGCCGCTAAGGCCATGTTCTCAACTTTTCTCTCGCTTTCTATATAAAGCGGGTTACTCTCGATCGAATATTATTCCCAGAATTTCTCACTGTCAGACACGCTGTTTTAGCACGTCGATTTCTGAAGGCCTACTTTTATAAGCACCCCATTTCGCAGAAAAATTTACAGTGGGGTTGGGTCACAGGAGCAGGTCTTGGATTACAGTGCAGGTCAGTGTGCGTTCCTTTTTCTTCAGCATTTCATTGTTCCGAATACCTGAATGTAGGTACGTTTTACAGGTATCTTTTTTGTCCAAGTCTAATTCATCGTATTTTGACGGCAATGTTCTGTAGCTAGCAGTTGAATTGAAAAATTGCGATGACACCTCCTGTTTGGAACCGGTACCGTATGGTTATTTTGGCTTCATGAAGTACTTGCTCGTAAATGGCGTGGCGTTCCTTGTTTGTACATAGGTGGTAATTTTGTTTATTTACTAATCCAGCCGGGTCAGAGCTGCGGCTCAATAAGAAGAGGATTTTCTATGCACAACTAGAATTGCGTTCTGGTTCCAGTGATCTGTAAGCTTTTGTATCTGAATCAACTAAATACTGCGAGACCGAACAGCAACGCTGTCGCGAAATACGCCAGGCCCAAATATAGATCCAGCCATTTTAGGCCTTTGCTCGAGGCTATACAAAAAAGTCCTAAAAGACGCAACATGCCTACTGTGCATTATGACATGTGCATCGTGAACACTGACTCTTAAGTAAACCTTCCAATTTAAGCGAAGTTGTTTGTCGGTTTTTTTTTCGATTGTACTGAGACCGTATCAGCAACCTGGTTGCAGGGCAGACATTCGAATCGGGTTGACACATCGACGATAGCTGACCTTATATCCGAAGTTACAATTGTCAGTGCAACAAATCTAGTTGCTGGGAAATCTAACAGACTTCCGCCAAACATTTTTGCGTATGATAGCCGTTTGTAGTTATGAAACATGAATAGTTAAAAGTTAACTATACTTCCAAGTATGATTGTGGCCAGGCTGTTTTATAGCGTATTTAGTATACTAGTTGAATGATATCTAAATATATATATAATTGATCGTATCATGAATAAATACTTAGATTAAGTTATGAACATAAACCAGCTGGCTAAGTGTAGAAAAATCTTATTGCCTGCTACAAAGAGTTTATTAGTTACATTATTTTTTACGTCGTCGTTAGTGAGATTGAAAAGAAGTGGCCTACCAAAACAATTAACAGTTATACCCCAGTTCCTGCTGACGAGTTTCATAAACTTCGCCTCTTACGCCGATATTACCTCTATTACGAACTCGCTTAATTTGCGAAGTACACAGGGAGTTTTTTTTGGGGGAACATTGCTGCTTCCAAAAATCCGATCGCCAAACCTGGTGGTCATTCGGTTACTATGGAGATGTTGGCGCAGCGGCTCCAATAACCGCGAAATTTGCGTAAGGTGACATGAATATCACCTCGATAGATATACCCCCCTCTAGACGACCACCAAATGCACTATTCGTCTTTTGTTAGAGAATAACAGACGCCCGTGCACGGCAGCATCTAACATGATTGCTCATTACCCTGACAGGGGGGTAATAAGCACACAAAAAGTCTAAAGTAAACTTAACTGTAGTAGCTCGAGCAAACTTATCGAGAGAGTTAGAAAATCCAGTATTCTGAATTAGCAGTATTCTTCATTAGATTATGTATTATAAACGTCTACGGGTAATATGCATCAACCGAGGTTTTCTTTGGAACGAATATCGGGCTGGAACTTCATCAATGCGTTAAAACAATCGTGAATTGAATATGGTATACTCTCGTCGTATATCTACTGCCATGTATTGATTTCGATCTATTAAAAAGTAATAAATAAGTAACAAAAAGACCTGATTGAAAGATCGAAAATATCTATTTGCGAGGAAAAAGCAGTGTTTGGCACATTTCCAGCAAAATTATTATATCTCTAAAATTTGCTAAAAATATGTACACACATATTGCGACCTCAATATTTATCTTGAGCGATACTAGATGTCCTTACGAGTTCCCTACAAGTAGAGAAAAAAAAAAAGCCAAAAATTGCCGCATTTGTAAGAAAAGTACTTTTATTTTGCTTCCCATCTATTTATAATAGCACAATTGAATAGCAACTTAGTGTGGCCGTACACAACTTTGTGTCTATGTGTGTCTACGATGTTTGTATGAGTACGGTGTACAGTAACGTATGAGTTTGGGAACGATTTCAATTGGACTCGAGCGGTTGATGGTTCATCAATCAAGCGGAAAACGTAGGCCTGCTATATACTATAAGCCCCAAATGGAGGAGCATCTGCGGGCCAGGACCATCGTTTCCGCTCCTGCTACTACCGTGCCACTCCTAAGGTCGACTGCAAGGTACAAGAGGCCTGGCTTTCCCGCCGTTACGACCACCTACCAAGTCGAGTAGCCGGCTCCGCCTGCAAAGGGTGAACGCCACTAGCCAACGTAAATATGTAGGCATTGTTGTCATTAAAAATCTCCGGAACTGTAATTTGTAGTGATCAAGAAATCATTGTTTATTCTTCCTTTGAAACAATTTCAGGCATGACAACTTACATTTTTACATAGATACTGAAGGCAGTGCAACTGCTTTTCGGAAACCAACCGCTCAACATGATGTTGAATCATGACTATCAAGGACGGAATTAGGTCTGGACTATTTTTTTTTTTTATATATATATATTTATATATCGGCTGCTTGTCGTACTAAAAGAGTATTAGCGGAGACACATACGCAATTAATTTAATTAAGATAGAGAGTAAACGGTTTAGCATTTTCAGTTTATGCTGTCTAGGTTCCTGCTCGTCTGACAGACAATTTCACGTTAAAATACCATATCAATATTTCAATTGTATACAAATACTGTGAATCGTTTGGGTACTACGTCAAGAGTCTTTACGAAAGCAGCTCATTGATGCCTCTTCGTTACATAGGCGATGATATCACACAGCATCTTTTCAAGGCTACGTGTAACGGTCGTTATCAACAAAAAGTACGAAAAACATAGAGCATTTAGTGCCATACTATGCTACATATATAGAAGCGGTATCGAGAAGACAGTCGGTATTCAGTTAAGAACTTGTTTACCTTTCGATCGAAGTTCGAGATCTCATATCAGGCCTATTTTGAAAACTTTCAACATCAACTGCAGCCGTAATGTTGAGGCGGATATTTGTATAAGTATCGAGGATTACTAAAGGAGAATTGCTACGTTTCAATATACTGATTTCTGACTACCCAGGTTGCGCGTTTATTGTTTGTTGCAGAAACCAAAGTTAAACAAAGGCTACCTTATATTTTACGATTGCAAAGTATGAGTTTATTGCGGTCAAGGCCATAGAGGTGTTTATGGCCGTATACAAAGCTTCGCAATAACCTTTGGCTAACGACCTTACAACCAAAAAGCGAGCTCTATGACCTTCTCGAGGTTCTCCCAAATGAATACAGAGTTTGGATCTGATGGGAGCCTTGACTGAGTCATAAAATCGGATGGCCATAACAAAGAGGTAGTCATTTAGCTACTTTGATATCGCAACGAATGTGACGCCTCAACGGTTGCCTATGAGGACCTAACAAATTTAGCCTCCAGTAGCTAGAATATAGGAAATGAAAGTAAAAAATTAACTGTAGTGATGGTTTGGCACTCGTTAAATATTATAT
>NW_019214084.1:0-73859 GCF_002532875.2 Varroa jacobsoni | reverse complement strand
ATATAAATCTTATTTACATGTAGTTTTTGGAAAATTCGTATATAAATTGTCATCTATGGTGGTCGTTGGTCTTTCTTGGGCAGAATTGCGGCCTTCTGGCCAAACCCTCCCTAATACGAAGCTTTTGTTATTATAATATCGAACTGATGCATGACGATCCATTGTTTATCATCGACAACGATTTGAAATGTTAGCCAGGATGAATTTTGCGCCTGTAGCTTCGTCTCTGGGCGCTTGCCCTGGGTGCAACGTTAGTACTTATTAAAGCTCTATATTAAGATAATATAAGATAAATAAAATGTCCACAAATTAACATTGTAGAAAAAAAATAATCTAACTTAATGCAATAGATAAAGTGCTTTACGTAGAAATAGCATACGGCGCAAGTGTTGTGTAACGGCTTTGGCGATGGAACTCTTATATAATATTATACCATTATTTAAGTTGTATAAGCGAGGCACTGCCAAATTTCTTTTACTGGATTACTCTTCGTCTGTGAGACATACATGTATATAGAGTCACTCCTATGTTAGGAGTTAGAAGCTGAGCATTGGTGACATTGAGTGAATCATAAGTTCCAACGGGTTGAAACATAGATCCATGTGATACGTTCATACGTTTCTCCAAAGAACGAGAAACATCCCGAGCAGATGAGAGTTTTCCTTGGAAATTCCCTTAAAAATTACGCGGGTCTCCTCTGTTTCGATCCGTCACCCTGATGAGTCGGGTTTAAAGGTTTTGTTATTGGCTGAGAAGAACCCGTGGAACTCACCCAACGTACTTGAGTAGACACGATAAACGAACCCGTGACGTAATAAAAAGAAAGATGCGCTTGCTTCAACGCAAATGTCTCTCGTATATTTTTCTCATTACCACGTTCGCGTCCTGCGTTACTTGGTCCTATGGTTCTATTCGCACCCAAATGACTACAATGTGTCCAACAATAAGAGTAGCCTGCATTCGTGCCTATGACTGCTAAACGATATACTTCTATGTTTTTGCGTATTTTCTTCTTGTACATACAATGATTTATGATGCGTCGATTTGTGAAGCAGCATTTAATAGTCAATGTACGGGACTGGAAATGCGTTGCAAAAAAGGTAATAATCTCGAATGTGAGCTGTTAACTAACTACAGTAGTTATAACGTGCCTTTTGTTACATGCTAGGAATACGAATTTTTTTTTCTAAAGATTGCCGGCTCTAAAAATGATTCTTATTGTCACGTGCGTGTTCGAGACAGGGGTATTGGAATAAAAACCAACAGATAGATAAACTTCATTTAACGTTACTAATATATAGCAATCGTTCATCATGGTTTCAGGCGGACAATAGCCGAACGCTCTCGTGTCGGGCATATCATGGGGCATATGCAGATGCCAGCTCAAGCCATCCGTCACTCGATTCTATCAGGCTCGACAATTCTCACCAGCTTACGGCAACGGCATACAAAGAAATCGTTGTTTCTCTTGATGTCATGTGTGAGTAGAGCGTTATCGCCAGTTGCCCTAAAGCAATTACAAATTCAAATGAAGATGGACGTGGGCTGTCGCGGTAAATTTGATCCAGAGGCAACGTTAATTTCAAGAATAGATAAGCAGTTAGAATTTGTGGCATTGTTTTAGAAATAAACCTCCTCATCAAACGATTTCTCACACTCGAACTTGAAATAGCTTCACGGTCCGTTTTGAAGACGTATGCTTATTAGTTGGCTCTTTTAAGATTCCCATCACCATCAAGCACAGTCTGAACTTGTGTATGACCGGGTTGTGCTTTTCTCCTCGATGTTGATTGACGGATTGTATCACTGATCACTCCCAATTTTCGATCAGTGATAATTTCTGTGCAAGAATACCTGGCCGAGCTAATCTGGCATTGATACTTGAACCAAAAATTAGATCAGAACAATCCTGTCAATAAGTCGCTACGTTACAACTAAAATTATTCTGCAGGCTTCTGACATAGATAATATTCGTACTTTCTGCCCCGTATAGGCCCTCGCGTTGTAGTCGACTTAGCTCAGTGATGCCCATTGGGTGGCATGAATGACCTTTCAGGGTGTATGATCGACACAGTCTAGAAAGCGGGTTAATTTCAAATCGGAAACCCGGGCACAGGGGATAGAGTTATTCCAAAGAGAAGCAACATTGGTTCATGAGAGTTGTACGGATTTCTAGCGTTGGCTGCGTACAGCCCTGGTTTGTATACACATATATATGTGTATAGCTATGTCTTGTACATTGTTCAATGACGCCTGTTTTGTACGTGCCCTTCAGATACGACATTATTATTGTTATCATCAATTACCATCACATACAATGTATTAGCAATGGAGAAAGAAGGTTTACCTGCAGGACGGGCTATTTTCGCTCCGGGTAATTGGGTTACTTACAGAAGAATCGATACCAACGCCTAAGAAAGCCCTTTTTTTTTTTCGATAAAATAAAAATGTGGATAAAAGAAAGACGTGTGAACTTGCAGATTGAAAAGATCCCATTAATGTATATATGTAGCGTTAGAAGTGCTAAAACATTCAGCCTCTATATGTTCCCGAAATCGGTAAGAAAGAGCGGCCCAATTAGGGACTGCTTTAACTCATGGTTAGCTATTATGATGGTTATAAGTTCCACGGAGTCTAACAATTTTATTGATAAAAAACGATAATTGCATAAACCACTCTAAGTACAGAGTACATGATTTCCAACTCCCTATCTCACAGCACCGAGATCGGCCGGGCCCGTTCCCGCCAAAGCATTGGAAAGTAGTGAAGGTCAGTGCGCGGAAGAGACTATCCAAGCACCCCGCCATGATGATTTAGAGCTAAGCAGCAAATATGTTACTGTTCTTATGATACTTACGGTCTGGAGTGCTTCGTACCGGTGCATCTGACGTCTCGTGCAATTTGCCTGAGGTTTCTGCTCAGTATCAACTAACTAGAAGAAAGCAATAGTTATATCTGGCTATTTAGCGGCAAGGACGATCACTGATGGCGAACACGGACAGCGTCTTCGCTGACGCGGGATGCAGTACAAGGTCGGCTGTGGGGAGTCATGCATCAAGAGGATACCTGTAAGGAGCTATAATGGATGTATAAAGAGCACAAACGGCAAACGCCTCCGATATTTCAGACCTTGGGGAGCAATAAAACGAGAAACAAAGCCTCCTTAAAGCTACATTAAACTTGCAGCCCCTTGAAGGCTGTATTTATCCCTCCCCCTTCCTTAACACTTCACACAAATTCTTCGTTTGTAAGCAAACTGTTGCCATATTTCGGAGATTGTCTGTTTCCAATGTCACATCAGCAAAAATCTCATAGTGTGCGATTGGCCTCCTAAGCTGAGATGTCCAGCTCCAAACAATCTATCGTCGTGTCTACCGATGCGAACACCTTGCAGTCTTCCCTCACATGTGTTATGGCCAAAGCGTTATACGCGTCCACAAAGACGCTAACATTACCGGATGCTAAAAGGCCTCGGTCAGCCTACGTGGCCTGAGCGACTGAATTAATGTTTAATTGACGTACATGAATACATCGTGCTGACTTTATCTTCGTGACAAAGTTTTATGTTTTAGGCTTCACTGAGGTATTCAGCTTCACTGTTATGATGGTCTTTGGCATCGAAAGAGGTGGTAAGCATTCAGTAACGCTTAGCTTCTAAAAACCCACAACTGGCGTTCTTTAAACCGAGTGACGATGGGCGATTCATTCATATTATGTAGAGGCGTGGCTGCAGCAACCCAGCTGAATGGTGCTTGAAATCTTTTGAGCTCTTGATGAATCTTACTGCAGCGTTTAGGAGTGGCTATGCGAGCGTCTGCTTTACGATTTGCGAGGAGAAGCCGTAAACTAGTCCAAAAGCCCTAAATGTTTAAAAATAGATAGGATACGATGTTTAAAGTGGAGAAAAAAAAAACGTAAGAAGTACTTCACGGTGAAAAAAACACTTTTTTTTTTATTCATAACTACTAACTATAAACATTGGCTAGCATCAGACCCATTGACCCACGTATTCATTCGGAAGTTGTGACCTGCACTACGACGTATCTATTTGCGTCACAAATTTAGATTAACAGAGCTGTACTTCGAAGATTCAAGGTCCAGCGTCCAATAGCTGGCATCAAGTACTGTTTTTCATGAAATGGCCATATATTATTTAATTATATATTTGTATTTAATACCAAATATATACGTGCCCACACCAGGTGAACAAAGTTATCACGTAACCCCTGTAAATGTATCGAGCTTATAGCCATACTCGTCATCGTGAGAGCTGTGTTGTTATCAATATGATCAATAAAGAATTGTAGACCATCTAAGTAAAAGCCGTCGCGCAGCTGCCAGCTGGCGCAGCTAGATCACTTTCGGTGATCTTGTCACTTATGAGTATGCTTGAACCCTCTGATACTCTAACAGCTTATGACCATATGTTTAGTTGACAACGATACTGGGGCGTATATTTGTTTTTTTTTTTTCTTCTTTCTGTCTTGTCGTGTTGCCGTGCAAGGGTGGCCTTGCAGTTAGCTTTCCTTCAATTAGAAACGGTCGCGCTTTATTCTTTCTCTATTCGAATCGCCATTGCGCCATCACAACAGCCCGACCTACTTTGGACTACCTTTAGGAAGATACAGATATTCAGAAGGCAAAGAGCAACGGAAAGCGGCTTCGAGCAAAAAGCCGATTTCAATTCCGGCTACATATCCCACTGGAGAGTATTGGGAGAGATAAAGGTGCGACGTCCACAAAGTATGCCGGTTTCTCCAATCCTAAAGGGTTCTCCCTCGCCGCTTTGCCAGGACTACTAAGCGTCATCTCCCCTTGTCTCTCTCGTTCTTGTTCTCGTAAGATTTTCTGATGTATGTATAGAACTGCATATGCTGTACACCTACATATACGTAGTCCCGGCTATGAATGTATATAGCTACGTGTTCTAAAGTGCCTGGTGGCAATAGTCGACACACAAAAGAGCCCGTCAAATACAAAGTGGATTTGACGATGGAAAAAAAACTGTACATGCCATACATCGATCTCCGTCTACACAAATGAGGAGTAAGACGGGATTATGAGAAAGACTGACAATGAAAAAAGACGCTGTCAGCCTTGACTGCGTTGGCTTGAATACGATGGCGGTGTTCAAAAATACATGTGCTGATGCCGTCTTGTATTTTTTTACTTAACAACCATCCGATTGGCGAAGTACCTTCAGCAGTAGCAGCTGCACGCAGGATTGCATACGTTCGTACCCGCACTACTTCGACGCAGGTCGCTTATGAGCCATCCGGTTGAAATAGCAGACGTTTCACCGTATTCCAACCACTATATCCTCGGCGTTACCCCACGTCCCAAATCCTTACGCTCCGTATGTTTTGCCGTACCGCCACCGCCTCATACCCTATCTAGCCGCTGGCCGATGCTCAATCCCCAAGTCATCCTATAAGGCCACGCTTCATTTTAGGCGTAGAAATCGATGGCACCAGCAGGAGCACCAGCGTCAAGCGAAGAGCCATAGTCCGCTGGTACTAACGCCGGTATCCTTCGTTGACTCTCAACCGGCCCCATTGATACAGGAGACTTCCGTTATACAGGGCTGCACGCGAATGGCCTCGGTTCCCGTTGTTTAGTTCTTCTCTCATCTCGTCCTCATACATAAAAGGAGCTAGCAGAAGGAGCAAATGTGCGTTGACAGGGCTGTCTAGTAGGGGAAAGGGACAAGGGTGAGAATAAAGGGTTCTTTTTCGTCGGCACATTCCAAGGGGCGGCCAGCAGCGGACTTCCGAAAGAAGCCTGAAAACGACTAAAATTGCGAAACTGCTTAGAAGTTGGCTGCGAGCAGAGCCAGCAGTAGCCAAGCCATTTGTAGCAACTGTAGTATTACTGGTTCACTTGCCTGCAAAACTTGTCTCAGAAACTGTTTTCACGTACGTTGTTGTTATGCGTACGGACGCGGCCAGCCGCGAGGGTATCTGGGCGAAAAAGGAGAGGTATATGCTTTTAAGGAGGCGGCGACCACTAAAGGCTGGCGCTTTACCCGCCTACCACGTTCATGTACGTCCAACAGATTTTCTATAGTAAAAAAAAACAATGACCGCTACCAGTATTCAATA
The DNA here is from genome assembly GCF_002532875.2 of Varroa jacobsoni. Taxonomy (NCBI): domain Eukaryota; kingdom Metazoa; phylum Arthropoda; class Arachnida; order Mesostigmata; family Varroidae; genus Varroa; species Varroa jacobsoni. Next base: position 67,758 of record NW_019214084.1, on the reverse strand, counting down.
CTTTAAACAAAATGTTTTTGGTAGTGTCGGCACCCTCACCGTCATCACTTCGAAGTCGTGAAGTGACTAACTGAAGCGACTAAGGGGCTCGTCATTCTTTCAGGTTCAACCCATTCCTAAATGAAGGACCAAGGAGCTTTACGAGCTCGCCGTCTGTGACGTCGCACCTCATCTCTTCAGCTTGCTTGGACCGCTATAATACGGTTGTGGACTCTGAACAAAAATGTTGCTTCAATACATGCTCCCTAGGAACGCATTGTTCAAAAGTGGTGGCGCCGATAGTAGTGGTTTGCTTGAAAAAAGCGGAGGCAGGCTGTAGGCAGTGGGTATTCTGGCTGGGGTGAACACGCCAAGATCCTGCTCTGTTGGCAAGGATATATGATAGCCTGACTGCATCCTGTGGTGGTGGTAAACTAGCCAACAACTCCCTTTAACGATTGGGCTCTGATGAGGCTATCGTAGATGTAAAAGCCCCTTTCGACACGGCAGCCGCAGTAGCAGTGGGGCAGAAGTGGTAGCGGTTGAGTCATATAAAAAACGAATTGGCACCAGACTGTACTCCAATACCGTCGCTTTGCTATGACCGACCCACTGGTACAGATCGAAGGGCTCTGGCTAGGCTGGGATAGTAGCGTACATAACGTTATCAAACCATTCCATGTGTTTTCAAAAGCGCGCAGTCGCCGAGACTATCGACTTGTCTGCTCTGTCGTTTCGTTAACACAGATGACGCATTCTGCTAGATCAGGTTTTTCTGCTTCGTCACCACCGTTCTGTAGCTCTGTAACACTCATGTCCTTGTATAGGAAGTGTGTAGGTCTATAGATAAGTTCTATTAAAGTATTAGATTGACAAATGAAACGTTTGGCTGCGAGACCGCATTACAAGAGGGCGTAAGTGAGACAGAACAGACGGAATGAATCACCACAATAGTTACACAGACTGACGGGGTCGACAGAAAAATGACTTCAGAAGCTTGAATGGCTCATTGAGAGCAGGAAGGAGCAGGTCGGTGACAAAATGAAAACGATAAATCTATACAACTGAAAATATCTCCCCATTTAGACTGAACACTTCAAGTTGACTGAGAAAAAGCAGACCACTTGTTGTGTCTCCAAGGTAACTTCACCAACAGATACACATCTACTATGAGGCGTACACACGAAATGTCATGTTTATGTTGCAGAACGAACTTGCGAACTAAACAAGGCCGTGTAGGCAGTAGATTTTTCTATAAGTTTTACATAGCCTAATGCTGCAGCGAAGATTTATTATAAAGAAAAAAAATGTCATCTTACAGATTGACCGACAGATGTTTGTCTTGCCTATGACAAATTTATAGCACCAATAGAGAAAACTTCTAGTATGCTGTTTTTTTGTTTTGTCATATATTCGGTCTAGACCAGACTGGTCTGTGCGGCTACGAACGATTTTCTACATCCGATCTTACAAGTCAAAATGTTCCTTTATAATGAATACCAATTTAGAAAGCTGGAGAACTTAACGACCCTCAAACGTCCAGCTATTATAAATCATACGATAAACTATTGCTGTTCTACGGTGTAATATTAGAATGTCTTCCTTAGTAATGAGAACAGATGCAGATGGACAAGCTTTATTCAAAACATAACACGGAACGTATAAAATGAAGCCTGCATTCTGCGACACAATAGCAGCAGCACTAAACATCAATCAAATTTCATTCATTCATTTTTACTGGTCACAGTCAAAGATTCCACATATATGAACCAGCGACGTAATATCTTAATAGAACTACTTAAAACGTTTCAAAACACGTAAGTTATAATTTGTAGAAACAAGTGTAAAAGCTTTGCTAGATGCCCTAAAGGCGGTATCGTAGTTTCTCTCTCATTTACGGCACCTACAAGTGCTGTCGGACTCGTTGAAACCCAAAGTCTATGCTGGACCACATGCTTGTGTACACAATTTATCTTCCACTTGCTAGTTCTCATCGCACCCGACGCGAAGACTCTGCGATCTTCACGAATATTTGCTGCCAATTCCTAAGGTTCCTTTGCTGGGAGCTCACAGCAACGACATATGTTCTGAGACAGCAGCCGCAAGTTGCCTAGTGCACCCATAGGGCAATTTCGGATCGCTGCGTCTAGTCACAGTGCTCATTTGAAAAAGGAGTCTTTGACGCGATCCGGTTGTTCGAGGTTTTCCGCTGTAAGATCATCTTAGAAGACGCGTATCTTGCAGGTCACTGTCGGAACTACCTTGATATTGTCGGACGACTTAACGAGTGCACGGAACAAATGATGAACCGATTTGATCCTTCAGGCAGCCAACACTGCCTTCTTCTCTCTTTTGGCGACGTACGCAATGAAGCTCTTGCCGTTCGCGAAAAAGAACAAGCCCAATTCCGGAAATCAGTTAGGCACAGGCAAACGGTACATTTTGGGTCACGATGAGAAAAAACTCATTGCATGCAATGTGCTTATTTATTTCATCGTTTTTCTACATCGTTCCTACTCATCGACTTCTCCAAATGTTAAACAAGCGAGAAACCTATACCCTAAAAAAACGAAGTCTCCGGCGTTATATATATCGACACGATTAGATCGACTTTTCACTCTTAGCCTCATTATTAACGATATGTTACTTTATTCAATCACATTTGCGTTGTAGTATATATCGTTCACTAATATTGTCTACTATAAACCCTTTCAGACCGACCGACGGCACGTTTGGAAGGAAACTCTCGCGAAGATATCGAGGAGGGTGCCAATCTGACATTACGTTGCGTGGCAGATGCAAATCCACCGGCAAACATTGTGTGGAGAAAATCCGGTCAGGTACGCATGGCGCGGTTCGAATCAGCGCGCAACATATATTTCAATCCAACTATATAGAGGCTATAATAAATAGGACCTAATTTTTCAGCTTCATAAATATAATTTATATGCAGCCGTGGTTCATTAAATTTCATCACGTTCCTGAGCGTGCCTAAGGGGCGAAGTTGATCAGATCTTACGGCTGATCATCTATAGGCGCTGAGGCTTGATTGCACCATCCTTAGTAGAAATAAATTGGTTTCTTGTTGAGTGTCTTCGTTGGTCGGACTACCGTTTTATTGATGACACTTTGCGACGGTACGGTTAATTCCAGACATGTTTACGGAACACTTTCGTCTCTATGCTACTAATATTCAATGTAAAAAATCTACATTAGAACTAGATAATTGCTTGGTGTTCGAAGAATCTCGTCTATCTTCCTGCTGCAACGAATCAATCGTACGGAAATATTAACACATCTATACAAATTTATATAAACCTATGGAGAAAGGCCACGTGTCAAAATCATAGCGTACTGCTCTAATAGTATAAACGTTAACTATATAAATGTTTGAGTTATGATGTTTAAAAAACATTTCCTATGTTATTATCGGGACTCTTCGCCGAAAATCGGCTCTTCTCACCTCATCGAAGGTCCGATTTAAAATCATCAGAAACGATGCAATCCTCACGGTCGATAGGGTAAAGACAATTCGATTGAGAAACAGAAACGGAAATAACTGTTTGTATGTTTCAGTCCTAATTGCCCCACAAGAAAATGAAACATTTAGGGGCAAGCGGATCACTATATGTGATGAGAAAACCCCGTTTCGATAGAACCGTCCAGAAACAAATTAATAGCAATTTAATAATTAAACTGAGTTCCTAATGTAGTTAGCGGTTACGTTTGCCCCCTGTGCTACACATCATACATTTAATTAAGTTTCCCTACTAATGAAATTGACTGTCCCATTACGCTGTACGCGTATCCATTAGACCCTAGTCACATTTAAACCTTCTGAACAACCACAAATTAGCGTAATTCTTGCGAAAATATGTAAATAATTACTTAAAGGATTCAGGAGGAAATGCGGTTGTTCTACGAAAGCATCTAGTTCCGCTGGGCGTGCACTCTGTCTTAATACTGTATAGCTTGCCAGAATACGAACAGTTTGATTTACAATAAATCACACATTTCAGGCGTCCATCTTCGATATCAAGGAACGGATTTCATTCCGGGCGGTACAACGCTCCGACTCTGGGGTTTACTCTTGTTCGGCTAAAAACGATATGGGGGACTCTCCGGAGATGCAGGTCGTTGTGGACGTAAAGTGTAAGCTAAACAATAATGAAACCAACTTTAGTTAGAAATCAAATTCTATTTCAGAGAAATTGCATTCAGATGGAGTATTGCGTAAATGTACGACCTTTTTAAAAGGCGCCTTAGGGAGAGACTAGGTCAAATCCTGCTAGGTGTTACATATAACTATGTCGATAAACACAACGGCCTGACCGTCCCGCGCCGCAAACAGCCGGCCACCAGATGCAACGTTAGAAGATAACCTACAAGTCGCAAAATCTGATTTTCAGTGTTACCTCAAATGTACATTGAATCAGGAAAATTTGATAAGCCAAATAGATTATACGTGCGTCAGAGCGCGTTACGTCATTTGGCATGTCGTTGATCAATTACAATCCGCTTCAACCAACCTGCATTACATAATGAAGCTCCACTTCATTTCGATGATAGGTACATATCCTATGGTAAGTTGTGGCATCAGAAGTTTCCACAACTTTTACCGACTCCGATATTCTCGTAAGCTTTTGCTGCTAGTACGGCCTTAATCAGATGTATGATTAGTGTCACTATCCTACGAGTACACGTGTGGATCCAGTGCGCGCTATTACGTCTCGTGACGTTCGTCTCAATGGGCTTTTCTGTTATGTTAGCGGGACTGAAACGTATACGGTACAGTCAATTACTTTCTACTGATGATGATTGAATAAAAAAAAACCGGTGAAAAACATCAAAGGCGTTTTCCCATATTCGCTCCTAGCTTTTTCTAATAAAAATTAACGAACAGACGTTGCCGGAGGAGACTGGTTCTGGGGTGCGTGATTATAGCACAATGGATAGCGGTCATGTATGCTTAGTCCGCTGAGAACAATCGTATGGTTGCTAATAAATGAAGAGAAAGCGGAGCTCGGGCTACAGCCTCTGTAAGTGGCTAGCCAGCCGACCAGCCTGTGTTTCGATGAGGTTTCGTTTATTGTACTCTTGAGCTGCGGATTGAGTAAAAATTACTCGATAAGCCAGCTAGCGAGATTATTTTCACACTCGCATGGCTCTTTCCACTACGATCGTCTACCCCGGGGGCTAAACTGGCAGCAGCAGCACCGCCACCGTCGCCACTACTCTGCCAGTCACTAATTTAAGTAACTCATTTATTTCGCTGTTATCGCTTATAGTGTGCCTTTCCTGTGCAGGGGCTATGGTGGTATAAGACCTATCGACTGAGTTCGTGAATGTGTGACAGGTTCATCACTGGCCTTCTTCTCGTTGTCAATTTAGATCTTCTGGCCTCTTGCATAGAAGACAAACGCCAGGAGGCTTAATTTGATAATTAATAATTCGAATGAAGTTTTATGCAGAAAGGTTTTCGACCCGTGTATGCACACAGCGGTGGGTGGGGGGGTGTTTAAAGGGAACATTTTATGATGCGGCGAATGGCATCTTCAGTCTCAGGAACATTGAGAATTCAACAAGAATCACCTAGTGGCTTCTTGACTGACTGTCGAACCGTTGAATTTTCAGACAAGCCGAGGATAGTGAGGATCGAGCCGCCCTCACCTCTCACCTTCGACATGAAGGAACAGATTAGACTCACCTGTGTAGCGGAAGGCAATCCCACACCGAAGTACGTGGTCGTAATCGTTTGTGTTCAGACAGTTGGTCTTACAGTTATGTTCCGTTTTACGCTGATGCATGTGCTAATTCATAAAGATAAAAATACAGGAACTTGGGCTTGAATAGTTCATCCAGCGTTGTTTCTTCAGTTCTTTCAATGCTAATCGAACATTACGTCAGAAATGTAAATAACAGTAACTTAGCCGCGCTTCGTCATCCTCAGGATCAGCTGGCTCCAGCGGTTCGGACGGGACCCGAAGGTATGGAATATGCGAGGTCGCGAGTCCACCCTCGTGGTGAGCAATGCTAGTTACGCGTATCAGGGAGTTTATATCTGTGAAGCGGCCAACGAGATAAAAGGAAAGCTTTATCGCGTACAGTCGCAGGAAGCACGGGTGGACATTAAGGGTAGGAATGAACGACCTTTGTTTCACTATATTTTCGTAGTCGTTAGTTGAAAACCATAATTCTTTTGTGAACCTGGATTATTTTCCACCAATAACTATCCCAGTAGCAAGCGCTATCATCTATTGTAACAGCAGCTCGTTAGAAATATTACATTTTTATACAGGACGGCCTAAATTCGAGATTTCACTCTGAGACAACGTTCCTTTAACAGGTCCCCCACAGGTAATGACAGAACATTCCCGTACGCGCGATCGTGTGGTGGCGGGAAGCGACGACGATGCCTTGTTAGCTGTGTTCTTTTGCGCAGATCCTAGGCCACGTGACGTCACATGGAGTTGGGGTAGTCAGTCACTGTTAGCCGGAAAAACTCTCTTCAGATATGTTGCAGACCCCCTCATCGCTGTAAGTACTCAACTACGACACACTTTTGTCTGTCCCCCACTAAAATGACGAAATGATACGAAGCTAATGGGCTACTTTCGGAAAGACCTTTGTCTTAGTGTTACGTTGTTATCGATATCAAATATAGATATTGACACAATGCCAATCTAGCTATCTCTCGGAGAGGCAAGCCTTTAAATCTTATGACAGTAGTAGTTCTGGTTTCTGTTATTTACTATATACAAAGCGGCAAACTAGGCCGAGTATGGCAGACTTTCCGTCTTTTCTACGTCTGTATGCCTGTCTTCTTTCGTCATTCTGACGATATGTCAGCACTGAGTGAGATGTAGGTTTTTCCCGCTATTTATATAGCACAAGTTTATGCGGAATATAAGAATACAGCTGTATGGTAAATCATACTCGTTCCCTTCGTACTGGCTCTAGTATAACGGTCCATCTCTAGTTTCTGTTGCTGTGGTTACGACGACAACCGTGTCGCGGCTATGGCTTCCACGGGTCTGACGTGCCTTACGTCTACAAGTGGCTTCGGCACGTGAGCAGTGGCTGTGGCGTGCTCAAGCAGATAGTGCATCCTTCGGTTTTGCCCCGGCGTCGCACTCCATCACTACCATCAGCAGAACTACTGCTGCTGAGGGCAGTCATTCTCGTTGGCGGTGCAATCGATCGGTCTGCCAAAGGCAGCAAATGCACTATCAGCAGTCGAAGAAAAGAAGGAATGCGGGCTAATATGCCACCTCCCTTGGGGCATCCATTTGGCAGCTAGGATAACGCGGTGTCAGTTATCTCTCTAAAACAACGACGAAGACGACTACGTTTACATCAACGACTTCCATATTGGAAGCAACAGTCGTCACAAAAACGGTGATTAGATTAGTTACTGTAGTAAAAACCCAGCACGTGAAAGTAACAGCACAGTCGTATAACGCATCGGTTTTGCTTATTCCACTCGGGATCGTCGTAAAGCATCCCGTGTCGCTTTTCCCGGCGCGTTTGCGTTCTCCTTATACATTTTCGACCTGTCCACCAATTGTTCAAAGTTCAGTACTATACAGTCTATACAGCCGATATCTTGTCGATATATGTTTCCATGTCCTGTTATTAGGACAAGAATAAGTAATGGCGCTCTGCTGAAGTTCTGTTTCATTACCTCTTCCGGCCTTTGGCACGTTTTTGAACTGGGATGAGCAGCTTTAAACGAAACACTGGAACACGGTGTAAAGCATCTACGTCGGTTTTCATACACAGGAACAGTCTACATATAAGCTATAAGATCATGAATAATAGCGACTGAGGTCAACCTGGCCACATATCGTCAATACCCAGAGGAATAGCACACAACGAGCTGTGCCAGCTGACCATGCTGTGCGTTTCAGTTCGAACCCCCCCCCCCCCAGAAGCGAACGAGCCAATCGAATAAGTTGATCTAGGCGGAGAAAACAGACTCGGGGTCAACGGTACAAACCCAAAAATAGTGCGTAGAAGAATGGCAGGGGCAGAGGAGCAACTCCGAGGCAAGAGAAGAAAAGCCTTTGTATGCTAGGTGGTTTCCTTTTGTTGCTATTGGTTACAATGGGCAAGCCCCCGACTCCAGTGTATAAAGGTCGCGTAATCGTCTTAGTGTGGTAATGTGATCAAGCTAAATCTTCCGATGACGGCTTAGCACCGCTGTTCGGCTTTACCGACCTTGCCGTCGTGTCCAATTTGCCGTGCTCACAGCAGCAGTCGCCTCAACGACAGCAGTAGAAATAAACGAAGATGCAGGAAAGAAAAGGGGCGATCGCAGATGAAAACAAAAAGCTTCTTCCAGTACGACTCCAGCCAGTTGAAAGTGACCGAGAGTAATTATCGGGTCGAAACCATGATGATATCGAATGACGTCGTCCTATTGGTATATAAGTTGTACCAAACAAGTAGATATAACAATACATTAAAATAGGATCTTTCAGTTTCCTCTTAAGTTGGAACAACATTCTCAAAATTATCTTTGAAAAGCCCTATATTATCCATTTTGGATTCCCGGTCGTAATCAGCATTTTCATCTTTCCGTCTAACAGTCTCCACAGACTGTTGGACGGAAAGAATAACGGACGGAAGAAGTGCATATTTGAAAACTGCTTTACTTCACACATAATGTTTCATTCTGTATTTCATAAGACGCTTCTCTATTGTTGTTAGGTAGGTGGAGTCATTTTTATCTCTGCTCTTCTAGGAAGGCCGGGGACTCGATGGAACTAGCAGGATTGAGGGAACGTTGACGATTTTAGATTCAAAAATTACTGCTGTACGGTTTCCTCTGAGATACATTTCTGCGCAATGTTTCCTCTATCACTTCCAATCAATGCGTACAACTAGGTAGATAGGAATGGGTATAGAGAACAACATGGGCCTAACTTAAAAACGATAAAAAGCTTAGCTAATCCTCCATAGGTTGTTTTGCCTTTTGAGAATTATATGAGCACTCAATATATCACAGTAAATAGCTATTGGAAGGAGCGTACCAAGTGTTATTGTTAAATGGCTAAAACTCTGTTTTGGGCGTGTTTGCCTGGCAGAGGTGTTGAAGTCCGGGATTCATGATTCCTTTTGTGCCGACGGCTTTTCTTGTCAAAACAACCTGAACATTTTGATGTTAGGTCAATGTCAGATAATTTAGACTAGCTCAAGCTTTTGTATTAACAGGGTAAATGAAACAGTATTAGGTGCTAAACCTGTTTTTTGTCACAGTCGTAATCCGTCTAGGTGGCAACGTTGGGTTGACGGTAAAACGATTGTACCATATACGCAGGCTGAATCAATTTCTTTCATATTAGTGGATTTGTGAACCGCTAACAGACGCAACCGCTAGGGCAAGAAAGTGAGCATTTGGTAATGAAAATCGACTCTGTCTGGGGTTAGCTAACAAATATGTCTGTCCATGCTTCATATTGCTTCGTACGTGGACAACCTGGCGGTCGTACGAACGCGCATGTTTGTATTTGTTAGGATGAGGAACGTGAGGATTGTTATGAGGCTCGTCTGACCGTACGTGGTGTACAGAAGGGCGATTCGCGACGTTTCAGTTTAAATGTCACAAACGACCGCGGCACCACCGAGCACATCGTCGAACTGGACGTCAGAGGTAAGCGAAGCTTTTGGCAAGCCACCAGATTCATATGCTATTACTATGTAGTTTTTCTAACGAAACGGTAACTTGTTACGTTGCACGTAAGTATTCTCTGGAATTCGTTAACCGAGCGAGTTAATGATCTCTACTGCTGTATATCCCAGACAACTTGAGCTGAGTAGACCACGGCTGGAGTAGTATAGTAAATTAAAATGATCACATTTTGAATAATTCATTCGATTATTAAGCTAATTAACAATATACTTTGTGGCATGATCGATTTTGTTGCGTTACTGAAGCTAATTCTCATAGATATAAGTATATAGTAGATAGCTAATGTCGGACATGTAATTCATCCATCCATTTAATTATACATACGTTTGCTGGAGCTGAACAGAAAGATGGGTCTTAATACGCAATTTAGCTCTGCTGTCTTTAGCATCCAAAAATTCATAAAATTGAACTTGTGTCAGCTTAACATTGGTTGGTAACGGTATTTGCTAACTACACAAGTTCTCTGACGAAATGCTCGATTGCTACTGTGAATGATTCGAAACGGTATCTGTCATAGATCGACGCTTCACTGCTTGATAGCATCGCGTATCGGTTTTTATTGTCGAATCGTCGTCCTCCCTATAGTACCCTTTAAGAAAAGTTCGTGGTATCTCTCGAAAGCGTAGCGGTAGAATGGCAGTTTTCATGTACGTAAAGTCCAATCGTCATCGTTGGACGTGGCGTTTGTACAGGTCAGCCGGTTTGTCGAAGGGAGCTAGCAATGACAAAAAGAATTTGTTTCCTGAACAAGCTGCTTCAGTGGAACTCTTAGGTTGACGATGTTGCCGTCATTACGGCAAGTCATTTCCCCTGATCTCAGTGAAGCAACTGAAGCTTTAAAGAGCATCGGCCTTATCCGGCACCCGTCATTAACGTCATTAGTTTAATGCACCACACATCTCGCACCTGATGAAGGCTTCCTGTCGCGTGCTGCTTCGTAGCGCCGAGGAGTGCTTTCTCGCCTGTCGTTTCATCGACTACAATGGGCCTCGCATTGTCACAGTAATGATTAAACGAGGGTCTGCTCACACGCGTACGAAGCCCATTATAAAATGCACAAAAGAGAACCACCAGATGAGCGAACCCAAAAAAGTTTGTCGCTTCTTAGGGTACTTTCCACTTATCAGCAATATGTGCACCGCTACTAGTGATTTATGTCAAAAGATGAGAACGCTTACGATTCCTTGATTCGCCCGCCAGCTGCGACTGGGTCCAGCAGACTAGTTTTGTTTCTTACACTTATACCAGGAACAAGGTGTAATTTTCGAGTCAGGACAAACCCGGCCCTGATCGGCAGGAACTATGGCTAGAGACACCGTTGGAACACGATGCGTGACATACAGACACGCTGGTAATTGAGAAAACTTACTAACTAGTTAAGACCCGTAGATACTATTTATATACACTTACTTAGTACGGCGGAGTGTAGACGAGCGCAATTTATCTCAGTGAAGTAGTGTATATGTTAGCTATTTGTTCACTGCTGCCCTGGCTAGGACTTCTTTGCCAAAATAGCTGAGAGAACTGGTTTATTTTGCCTGATGAAATGAAATAGTTGCAAAGGCAAACTGCCACACACGAAAGACTTCGTACAGTCTTAGCAGAGTTTTCTTAACGCATAGGATAGTGGCTGCAGCTATTTTCAGGATTACTAAGGACGTTTGTGCCACATTGCCGATTCCTGCATCGTCGTTTCCATGTCGTGTCCTATGCATAGTTCGTCGTTCTGTACGAGCGATGCCGCGTTTAGACGTTTTGCTTGGATCTCGGCCGTCGATCTTTCGTGGCAGGCGGATACTGAGAGCGGGCGCGGCTTCAACGAGGTGGGCCACCACGCCCTCTGCCGTTTCTCTGTCTGGCGTTGTTTCCGTGCTCGTTCGTGGCGTTTCCGCAAGCCACGCGTTAACTTCAGTTCAGTTTTCTGAATTTATAAGTAAAATTTCGAATTAATTGTCACCGAGCAAGTGAAGTGACTTGGCGGAAATGAGTAGTACTTCTAACCAAATCGTCTGCTATTTAAAAAACCAAATTACGCTCAACTTACCTTCCCTTTCCAAGGGCGCCAGTTTCCAACTCGCCCCGAGGGCGCTAGCTCAGTTTATGCCATATAGCCAATGCTGAAAGGAAGCGGGCGTCTCTCTCAAAAAAGGAATACCTATCTCCTATTTGTCATCGTAAATTAAATGGTAACCCTTCTGTTGTGCTCCGTAGAGTTGCAAGGCAAATCAGGATTGAGTACTAGATGGGTAGGAACTATTCGAATAGCTGCGCTTTGCTTGACATTATAATGGTCATTCTCGGATCTCATTATTTATGTGCGACGTATGCACAATAGATATGGTTATTCTAACTTAATGGAATGTAACGACATCGTGGTATAGCTCTCGCGTTTGCTTTCTGTTGAGTCTTACATCGTTCTCCGGTTTGAGTAATTCCTATGCTATGCAAATAGGGTGTGAACCAGCAGATACTTTGATGTCCTTAAAATCCTAAAAGGGTATCAATCGTGTCTCAGTACATATATATATATATATATATATATAGCTATGCTTAGCTACATCATATTGAAAGTAAGGATACCTTTTAAGCCAGAAGATTTGGAACAAGGACTTCCCTTTCTATGCATATCGGCTGCGATTCTCATTCTCAGAGTTGATAGTAGATATCTTGCACAGTTATATATGCTTCCTGATCTAATAGGCGTTCTAATAATCGTAGAGTCGGTACGCATATAACTATAAAATGTTTAGTTTTTTTTTTTCGACAACTTCGCTACGATACTGTAAAGGAGTTGTAAGCTACATTTACTCATCATAAGAATAGTACTGCTACTAAAATTTTACACACATATGTAGAGTATAAACAACCTCCATCACGGGCAGCGATAGAGAGAAGGGGTAGTCACAGACGATGATAATGACGATACGTGTAGATATGGCCGGCCCATTGCGGTCTGGCATGGCACGTCCATATAATCAGGTCGAGGCATACTTTGACCGGTTTTTATTGAGCGTATTGGGGAAAAGGCAATCGTTGATTGGCCGACCATCGGGTCGGAACTCGAAACTTTGTCCCAGAACCAACATATCGTGTAAATTTCTACAATTGATAGCACTAGTAGTCGAGCAACTCTTAGAATTCCCGTTGCCTGCTTGACAGTGCAGTAGCGAATGATCTCCACACCGTTACCTCTGCCGCAATACTTGAAACGATTTCGCCGTATTGCTCTCCGCATTACCATTCCTATAACGCCTGACCTCAATCTACAAACGTACCGCAAAGAGGCAAAATTTGAAAAGCACTCCTACTGCAAGGTGCCTATGAGCATTCTTTTTTCTGATCTAAAGTACGCCTCCTTTTTCAATCTCATCATTTGAATTTAGGGCAAGGATAGAAATAAGGCCTTTTGTAGAACATCCAACTGCAACTTCTGACAACAGTCTGCTTAAAAAACCGCCCATGAATTAGTTCTGTTTCGATTTGATGGTTTTACGGTAGCCGGTTTTACAAACTATAAGTAACTATTCCTATTTCAAGTGTTGGCCCTGTGATATTTTGTGAACCGTGCTATTCGATATATGCGATTCCGGTGTTAACAAGTAAAACGGCAGAGGCCGGAAAGGAAAAGGATGTCGTACGGAGCTCCTTCTGATTAAGTTTCTGCCACGGCAAAACCGAACTGGGAAGGTAAAATCTAGTCGAGGAAAACGTGAACAGGCACGAGGATGAACAAGCAGCAAATGGAAGTCCGGCTCGAGCTGGAGCATCGGGACGTCTGAAAGCGGGTCCAGAAAAGAAGTCCTGGAGCAAGGTCGAGTTCGAGAAATAACCCTTGGGTCGGGTCGAGAAAGGGGTTAAACGCGACAAATTCATCTTTCTTCCACCTATGTCTTCGCTGCCATCGAGCAAAGAAGTAAATCAATTTGCACGAAAAACTCAGGTTGCAAGCCTTGGAAAGGGCCGAGAGCAAGAACGAGATAGCAGAAAGGCCACTCAGGTTCTTTACCTCGTGTTCGGAGCTCTGCACCCATGTCCAAAGCTTTCACGGGCTTTCGTTTTTCTTAGCTGTATGTAGACGCTCGATGTCGATTTGCCCGAGTCACTCCTTCGGGGTCGTCGATTATCTCACTTTCTTTCCAGAGTCAATATCTTGAACAAAGGGGTAATTGCTAAGGAGCGAACGTAACAGTCGCGTGACAACCGAAACATTGTTAAAGTGGTCGAAACTCATAACTTCGTAACACAGGATTTTCAATATCCAACTGTAAAAGGGAAACCGTCGCAACGATAACGGATAGTAAGGTGCAAGATAAGAAACGGCGCAGTCTGGGTGTTTTATATACACCCTTTTGAGTGTGTTACCATGGTGACCACAAAGATGCAGCTATCACTGGTGCAGATTTTAGTCGTTCTATCATATTCTTACTGTACCGTTTCATAGGTATCCTATGATAAAATTATAATAACCCTAGCAATATCCGTATGAAGTAATAGCAAACAGATTAGGTACCGCATGTAAAAGCAGATTATAGACACGCCTTGACAGATATGCATACGTGTACCTATTTGGTTTTCGTAATGTTTTTAGCAGAGTTGTTGAGAGTTTATCAGGATTGACACTTCTCTAGTGCTACTTTTGTAGTGATAGGATTAACAGGTCCAGTAGGCTGTCCGTGGTCTATGGCCCAAGAACAGCCTAGAAAAGCCTTCAACGGTCTCAATGATCACATTAGGACGTTATCATTCAAACAGAGTCGACAAATGCACGTGCCATATTTCATCAACGCGTACTAAGACGTATTCAGCGGCATGGTAAATAATCAGAGTCATTGTGGCGGTAGCATTTACATCAAAAACTCAATAAGTAGCGATTTGGGGTTGCAGGTCTGCATGTGGACACACGGCATAAGTGTAACCTTTTTGTGAATAAAGAAAAAAAGCTTTTATTATCGATGTATATTTAAGCAACTATGACCACTTTCAATTTAAGCATGACCGTGTCTTTTTTTTTTACAGAGCCAGTATCAATGAGCCTCGTGATGGCTGTCACCGCGGGCGGAGTGGCTTTCCTGCTCCTCTTCCTAACCATATTGGTCTACCTCATTCGCTCGGAAAAGATGTGCTTCAGCCGAAAGTATAGTAAGTAAATGTGGCGTAATAAGTGTATTATCGCAGGACAAGAATACGGTAGGGCGCTAGCACGTCTTTACTCCTGTTCCCTGGATCGGTTTCATACCTACAGATTTCATCAGCAAAATTTGCTACGCCAATATACAATGATATGACATTGCATCTTTTTGTTGGTTTTCTGGTAAATAATCATTAGTATGTTTCAATGGAACAGAGTGAGGATTGTTTTCTGTAAATAATTCGTCGTGCTGCTCCGCTAGCCTGGATTTGTGTTCGGTGCGTAAGAAGTAAGCATGACCTAAAGGTCACGAATGCCCGTAACATTAGGTAGGCTTCGCGACACCACAGAGAGACACACAATTAAGAAATATAATAAATACCATTAGAATGAATCGATATCACTGCGAATATTTACTCTGACCGTTGCGTTAATTGACCCTGCTAAGGTCCTATTAGCGGTTTTCGATCGTTAACAACGGTTTCCTTAGTTTAGTAGCCGCGCTATTCATCTATTTGCGAAGGTCGCGGTTGGCTAACGTAGGATACTTGATAATTTATATGTTAGTGCTCTGTATTGTGATAGCTGTCGATTGCGCGTGTTTTCGGCGTAAAGCATCTATCATAGCCCGGTAGTAGAATCTTTGATTTGTGTTACTTTGTAGAAGATACGTTTCGAAGTTAGATATCGACTGTAAAGCTTGGAGTCTACTTGCAGCCTATTTGTGAACGCTTGTGTGCACCGCTTTGCGCGTCGTTCATCAAAAGTAGCTCGAGTTGCTCCGGCATTGTGTGCGAAAGAAAAAATATTCCAACTACTTTAAGGCGAACAGCTTTCTCAGAAACAAGCTGGTGCAAAGTTCCTCGAAATGTTTAAATTAGAGGAATCTACGTTTTATTTATTGTTTAGGTGCTGCCATTTATCAAATACCACAAGAGTAATACTAAAGCTTTATTGATTTCGCTGTGATTCATCAATTCAGATATGTTTTTTTTTTTTACTCTTTACTTGTCCTAACTTCTACACAGATGGATTATATTCCATTGCAAATGATTCACGTCCTAGTCGTCCCACTGCACAATGAAGCCGTCTTCGGTTTCTGTCGTAAAGCGCGCCTTTCCAAATCGTTCTTGCAAAGCAAACATTAGGACCCTAACGATTATTTTTTTTTTTACGATATTTACATTTTAAATAGCATTAACGTTGCAAACGTCTGGTCGTCGGAACGTTTTTCCATTACTCTGGAAGCTAGATTTTGAGATAGCATCTGATTTTTGATGGTATAAGAGAAAGCGAATGTAGGAGGATGGACCAAACATTAAAAACGCCGTCTAGTTACTCCTGTATTTGGCTCTACAAGCTCTAGAATAACTAAGAATCTACTTTTTGAGGAGCCGTATAATAATATAAGATAAATTTGACTCTGCTACTTTATTACGAAGGGGACAGATATAAGGTCCTAGACAAAATTCTTCGTTTTTCCGTGGTGACCAACTTTGATTTTCGTCTAGACAGGTAGCATTCGAAAAGATGTATAACTTTGATATTGAACTACCTACTTAACTTTGAGCGTTCGCCATAATAGGAAAAAGTTCAGATTTGGCATATTACAAGGGTTAGCATTTAGGGAACTGTGCATTTAGGACATCTATACGATAAGCCTTTTTGTTACTAAGGATCGAATAAATATATCGGAGCATTTGGGTTTATGTGGCTTTCTTGTCAAACAGGGTCCACTCAGCACTACAATTTTAATTTCCACATTATATTTTATTAGCTTTGTCGAACAGTCCTACATAGTTTACAGCTTACTACAAGTATTGACGACGACATATCTTTAAGCTATCATCGATAACTCCGTTTAACACTGAAGAGTTATGTAATGTACGTCTTAAAAACGCGTGAAGCTTTCAAGAGCCATATAGTATTTTACAATGACGACAATAGCTGTCTATAATCTCAAGTGCGGCCCACATTATGACTAGTCGTTAACTAGGAACTGTCACAATAGGGGTGGACATAACATTGCTTGTACGAATGCAAACCTATGTATGTATGTTGAAAGTCATTGCTTATTTATAAAATGATTGAATAAATATACGTATCTCGTATCTTGCTTAGTATCGCCTATTATGTACCCGTTAAAATTGAGCTGCATGTTTACGTTGATCCTACCCGACTCTGCGTTGAATTTTACTACACTCTAATATGGATTTTACGCGCATTTGCGTCTATTTCAACCTTTGCTAGTCATAAGTTTCTTGAGCTGTCAACAAAACCTGATCCAGGTGTCTCTGATTTATAATCATGTCATTTGTTAACTATATGTTATATGAGAGTTACTGTTGAACGCTAAAGTTATGTCCTCATTCTTTTTCTAAGGCTCCGTCTGCTAGTTAAAGTATAGTAATAGTAGAATTCAATACATGCCCGATCTTATTCAATACGAGGCGTTAGACTAAGAAAGAACTAAATCCATCATATTACTGCAGAAATGACACATATCATATCATATAGATATTTCTTATGGACAAATAGTACGTATCCTGGGTAGACTCTAACTCCCCGTATGGCACAAAAAAGAGAAACTTTCCCATTTGACTTATATTTATTCAGCTAGTTTTTCCACAATGTCTAACTCTGAATTAAACAATCATATAGCTGCAGCTGTTAGCATGATGAAGATTGGTCATATTTGTGGTGACAATTCATTGTCGACACATTTAGTTGTCTGTGTTTTTGATGAGCCCTGAACGCTAGTTAGACTTCTAAACTAAGACGCCAATAATAAATGAAGTGTAGCCCTATCATCTGGCGTACGAGCTTCTGTGAAGTTTCCTCGGTGGCAAAAAAGTTCCAGAATTTTTCTAGTGGGTTCGCTTGTTGGTCATCTATTATTAGATTCAGATGTTCGGTTTAAGCGAATTTGTGTTTGTTGTGTGCGTTAATCATATCACCAATGCCGACGATGGCCAGTCGGCATGCTCTGAGACTTGGTAGGCGTATCAGAGCTTTTTGTACAATTTGATCCGACATCTTTTTCAATACCTTGCAGCACACGTGCTCGATCATTAATAACGACTTCGAGTGCATTTGTTAATTGGCCGCGTCACATTATCGAAATCATTTAATGGGTCTGTTTATCGTCATCTCATAGGGCACAATTTCGAATTCTAAATTAATCCAATGACAGTCTGATACAGCGGTCGGCCTTCCTTAATGGTGACGTCCCAACGATTTGGTCGCTGTCAGTGCGCCTGTACATATCTCAGCCCGGTATCGAATATTGTCGACGACACGTTACTACGATCTGCGAAACTACCGTCTATCCCTAGGGTTAAATAAGCTACGTGGATCGACCGTCGTGCATCGCCCAAACGTCTCTACTTGCTTAGATTAAGTTATCCGATTTAGGTAGATTGGCAAAACTTAACTACATTTTGACCGTCGTATTGGTTCTACCCGTGGCCTCAGTAAAGGTCAAAATTAGGAACAGTCCATGCAGCGAATTAGCGAAGCATGCAATATGGTTTTTTTTTTCTTTGTGCTAAATATTACTGTCCCGGAGATGACGGAGACAGCCACGCGACTCTGTGATGTAATTCCATTTTCTTTATGCATGCAATCATTATCAATGCTTGTTTACTTTACAGTCTCGATCGGATTTGATACTTCTGTTGCCTGTCTCTCTTTTTTAGCAGAAACAAATGTAGCTTTTTTTCGTTTGTCCACGTTCGGCTCACAATACAAGCCCATCCTGGTTTAATCCTCTCATGGTAAGTTTGACCCCAACAAAGATGCTGGCAAGATGTAACGGTCCTTTATCGTTTACGTCTCACAGGTTATAGCGAACTTGTTACCCTGCATTGCTAATATTTAATGTTTTATAACAATATTAATAATAACAACTATGGTTATTATTATTATCATTGCTATTGTTTAAACTAACTGCTATCGTTTCAATGACCCTACCCCTGGTCACTTTGCGGCTACTGCTGTCAAAACCAGTCACATCATTATTTGTCTTTATCACTTCTGCTCAACGTTTTATTTTTATATCCCAACCCTAACTGTATTGTGCCTGATGTGTACGTGTGCCTAGATGCTGAGCCTACCTCCCAGTTTTGCTCTTAAAATCACCAACGTTTCGCTAATTACCATACAATATTGCGACCAAGAAGTACATGTGATCGGTAGCATATCATAGGTGATAGCGAAAGATGACAATAGAACTTGTATAGAAATTTTCACCTAAATACTGAGCGATATTTTAAGTCAATCTTCCGACATGAACCCTTTACGGAATGATGTTAAAAGACATAATTACGCTTGTGTAACTTGACGTACGCTGTGTTTCAAGCCCAGTCAGTGATCGTTTTTAGATGAATCCTCGAACGGGCGTAAACGTAGGGTAACCATTAAAAGCTAGTTTTTCATAGATTTTTTAAAATCATATTCTCCTGTGTATAGCCTTACCCATCGTGGTAGTTCTTCGGTGAACGACTTTTCTCGGCTAAACTTCTTGAGTCGTCCCATTTCCTCTGTGATAATTTCGTTTTCTATTTGTGCTCATTAGTTCGACCCTATCCTAAATCCATACTGCAATGTACTAATTGAATTTTACTGCATCGCTCGTTCATACACACATTATGCCTTTAACAGTCGCACTTATTTCCGCTAATGTAGACGGCAAATTTCACAATTAGCAAAGGCAACGATATTGTCTTTCGCGCAATGCCGCATTATTTTTTATGTCGCCCGCTGGATAATAAGAACTAGTTCTCGGTTTAATAAGCTGCGTCAATAACAATGCAATTTTGTGTTGTTTCCGGTGGTCTCTTTCGCCCACTTGGACTTTTCAGGTGTAAATTCTAAAGGCAAAATGATCCAATCAGCGCTGCCTGCCGGTACGGACTACAAAATGCCTATGCCGAACTGCTTGTGATATCCGACCCTGGACTCGATGCGGTCGGGTCAGCTCTACGAAGATGATGAATGGGTAATCGTGACATTAAAGCGACCCCGAGTTTTCCTCGACGAGACAGATCCACTCGGCCGCGGGGGTCCTGCTACCAGGGTGCAGTTGGCCTGAACCAGATGCGCTTCGCCCATATTGCCTCTCTCTCTCTCCCTCCCTCTCTCTCTTTCCAAGAAAATATTCCTTGCCAACCAGTCGTATTGGTGCCATTCCAACCAAAGTGTGTGCAAGTGTTAAAGGTTCCATTGTTGTTGTTGTTGTTGCTGCTGCTGCTGCTGCTGCTGCTGCTGCTGCCCAGATAGGGAGGGCCTTGAATGGCTCCGAATGTTAGACAGCAATGGCCCTATGGACTATAAACCTGACCCAGGTCATCGTCAAATCATTCCATGAACTAACATTCTAACTGATGTCGATGAAAGCTCATCATTTGCGAAACCTGCCCTGCTTGGCTCTCCAGTCGATTTAACTAGAGATGATCTAGTGGGGTCTTGCACTTATACCAGTCTAACGAATGTGGTTACCCATATGGGCAAGATATTCCTTGCACTATTAAGCAGTAATAGGGAAACACCTTATAGGTGCAAAAACAAGCGGAGCAGAACGTTAAATACATCAAAACCTAACGAGTGTAGTTAAGAAATAGAATAAGATAGCTGGCGGGTATGTGGAATCGAGGGATGGAATGGAAGGCGAGTTGATGATTAAATTGAAGTAAAACCGGATCGTTTAGAGGCTGTCCGTTACATCGCATGTCCGTAAGCGGAGACTATCTATAGACGAATGAATGTAATATAAGATGCACTATACGTACTTATTGTACGTGCGATATTTGGTTCGTTTGTTTGTGTACGTGAGAAAGGGCGTAAGTGGCCGAGCTACACGTGACTACTGGTATCAGCGCCGCGGACGGCGGCTCGTGACGATCAAAGGCTGTCGTGGCGTTGGCGAGCTGTTGTCGCTGACTGAGCAGACTGACGTCCCCTTTGTTATCGCGCTTTTGCGTCACTGTGTAAAGTACCAATAGTGTAGTATAAGAAAAAGGGCGGAGTAGGGTTGCCGGAAGGACCTATGGTGCGATACAAAGACAAGTGGTAGTTCTTCCGAGTGGTGACAACGCGGAGTTGGTGTTGATCGAGCCGACAAGCCATCGGCTATTTGTTTCGTTGTCTCGCGTTGCCACTACTACTGCTGTTGCTGTTGGGGCCATTGGTCGAAGTCATATAATGTGGAGCTTCGATCATGCGCAGAAACTGGGCCCGTCGCGGATGTCAGTGTCAGAAACACAACTCGTTTTGTCGGGAACGGGCGAAAGATGTTACAGTTCCCATAGTTCCTAATGCTGCTATTGCAGCTGTTGCTGGCTTTGCGGGCATCACTATCACAGTTGTTGCTGTTATGATTGCTCTATTTCTGCCATTCTCGTATCGTAGCATCTACGAGTATACGAGACAACGTCCGAAAACGATGATAGTGATGGCGGCGGGGGCGGCATCAGAAGAACGCGCGAACAGAGGCGCGGTAGCTGGTATGTATGATACGTCCGTCTGGGAATGAGAGACGCAAAGGACGAGATAGAGAGAAAGAGAGTACGTGCACAGCGGGAACGACGTGGTCGTGCTTCCCGGGCCTCAAATAAATGTACATACGTGAAAAGTAAGGGATCCGAGGGCTTGGTAAGGAACGGGGTGAAGCGGGGTGCTTGAGCCGGAGCGTTGGTGGTACCGGTTAGGGGGGCTGCTTTCGATAATGCCAATACCATACACGACAACGACGACGACGACGACGACGACGACGAGGAGAAATACAAGAAGACAAAAAAAAAGCCGACAATGAGCACGTTGGTAAAGAAGGCGGACAATGACAAAGGCAAAAGGAAGCAGTGAAAAGGGTCTGCTCCCGTCTCAGCAATGACGACAACATTAACAACAACCACATTACCCAAAAATCTTATATCCCATCTAACAATGGCGCTTTTCTACAATTTGCATTTCGTGAGTGGCCCTTGTGCCGTTGTGAACATAAATTGGGCTATCTCATGCAAGAATCTGCTTAGTAATTATTTATGTATTTTAGAAAAATTTACGAAACTTGAACAGAAAGTTCACCACCTCCTTTTGTGCGTGCGTGTTTTTCTGTGAATATGTGTGACCATAAGTTGCTAATGCTATACACAATACACACGTTAGACTGTACACTGAGCTACGGGTATTGTGTATATACGTACATACAGTATCTCTATACAATGTCGTTAATGATGAACCTCTGTAACACTCACAGTATTATCATAACAAGTACTCTTGTTGATGATTTTTGCATGTATATATATATATATATATATATATATATATATATATATTATAATAAGAAATTATGACATTATATTATTATTTGTATAAAAATATAAACTGTTAATATCGAATTTGCCCTCTGATACTTATATTGGGTTCATATATTGTTGCGTAGGATGGAGCGGTTACGTCAAAGGGAAGAAGACGTCTACGCTTGCTAGATCTGCGAAATGTTTTTGTTAGATGATTACGTTCTTAATAGTAGGTCATTTGACTCATGACACCTGGCTCCATTAATGAGATGACCCAATCAATGATGCAACCCCAACAGAATATGGAACGATATACTAAAGTGTTTCTGCTCCATATATATATATATATATATATGTCTATATATATATATATATATGTCTATATATATATATACACACACACAGATATTCAGGTAGCGGTGAAATTATAAAAAATCGCGCGCGACAATGTGTAATATATTGAGAGATAATGAAAGTCATTTTGTAGATACAAGAATAGATATTGTTATAAGCATTACTATTATTAACTAATACATTATAGTAAAAAAAAAGTATTATCATTATTACGGTAATGAGAATAATAATTACCTTATTGTTAGTACTGATCAATAAAATATTTGCTTTCTATATGCGGTTGTGGTTCTCATTTTGTGTTATCTAGAATACCTTATGCTACATCAACCGTGTGTTTCTCATATACTCAGGGATTGAAAACGAGTGGAACGTATATGCTATTTAAACGACGTTTGTAGACGCTTCTAAATTTATGTGTGGGTCATCTATGTGTTCGTAAACGATACGGTTCAATAACTCAGATGGCCATCTATAGAAATGGAAATACTAGAAATAGATTCGGTCAAAATAGGCGTTCTCGATGCAAATATCAGTGTCTATGTCTATGTTCTTCGTTTGAGGCGCGTACATCGTGCAGATTTCGCATGGAAACAGCAATGAGAATTTAACATCACGTGCTTTAATTTCCGTTTGCAGACGCCACAGGAATGTTTAAGAATGACCCCAACAGCGACTCCGGTTCAGCATCGTCGGGTGAGCAGCCCTCCGGGGGTCACAACACCTCCCGGGACAAGCTCACGCCCAAGGAGTCGAAAAATGTTAAGGGCAACCAGTCGGCGGCCATTCCACCGGATGCACTCTACGCCGGCAGGAGCGGTCAGGTCAACGGTCAGGCCAACGGTCAGGCTCAGCAAGCGCCTTCGCTGGCCACGTCAGGAGTAGCAGGAGCCTACGATGGAAACTCTATTAAAGTGCCAGTGGTACGTACGACTTTATAGCTGCAGTAGGTGGCGAGAACTATGACGACAACTCCGCTAGAAAATTTTCTTTCTTGTAACAAAGAAAAACACATCCTTCCCTTGAGTGGTCAGTTTTTATAGCGAACACCAGACCGAAAGCAGCCTTTTCCTACTATTTAGTGTCCTACCAAAATAGCGTGGGTACACGGCCGAAGACCAGGTGGTAGCTGAGTATCGACATCGGCTGGCTGGTATGAACAAACCCCTTGGCCCATATTTTTTTCTATTAAACCGGGGCGTACGATGCACGTCTCTTTTTGGGCTGAAAACTAAAGAGGAAGAATTTCCTTTCCTGAATCGCGTGACAACCGCCCATCGTATTGGATCTCGTATACAAGTTTTTTGACAGGAAGAGCTGAGTGTAGAGGAAGAACTGACGGCGGGACATGTGATTAGAACCGGGTGCACTTTGAGATAGATACTTTTTCGCATTGTCTAGCCACCATCAGCTTCCCGGGGAAGCAGCCTCGATTGCTTTTTTTCTCAATAATTTCATCGTTTAAGGTTGAGGCGAATTTCCAATCGAAAAGATTTTTTCTGCGTTTGCAAGGCACGAAATAGGTCAAGACACATTATGAATTGTCCTCGCTTCTGCTCTTTATCTTTTTATCTTTGCATCGTCCTTAAGCGTCTGCCTTTGATTACTCGTCGGCTATAATGGTAGCCGGCGGCAAACAGACCAATTCGTCCCGACAACCGCTGCTGCAAAGCAAAAGCCTATCCAATGGTGTCAACATGTCTATCTACGCACCTTTAGATGCTAGCTTAGCAAGTTTCGCTGTGATTTACTTGCATATTTTCATCACTGTTCAGTGTTATTCTCTCAATTCTAACTGGGAGAGGATATTGCTTGTTTTTGGGTCGCCCCAATTATTTTCAGCTACCGAAACCTGATGTAACGATAAGTAAACGACCAGCTCTTCCGACTACGCAGCCACCGTCACACGGAGGTGCCCACGGCAGTGCCCACGGTGGCGCCCACAACGGCGGAGCGCAGCATCCAATCGGGGGTGGCGCCGGTGGCCAAGCTATTCAACCACCGCTGCTCTATGCATCGCTAGATTTGCCACAGCCCCCTAATGGGAGACTAAGATCTGATCGCACAGAATATGCCCAGGTAAAATGAACTAGGGCAAATTACGCTAATAAATATTTTCACAAAACTTCAGTTACACGTTATTGTGCGTTAACCACGATTGTCTCCAGTCTGAGAGTAGATAGACAAAGAAATCTGTCGCTGAAAATGAACTTTTCAATAGGTATTAATCGCGCGAGGAAAAACCTTAAAGGGTGGCACAGAAGTTAGCGTTCAAAGGAAAATAATTTATTCTGATTACACTTTAAGAATTAATATCTATTTTTTTAAGAATATGTCTACTCACTAATGGTCGCGTTACACGAATGTCCCATTATGACGTCGCTGTGTTTTTCGCCCCACGTTACTCTTGCGCGTTCTCCTTTTACTTGCTATTCTGTGTCGTTGGGCAACAGCTTCGTTTGCTGTTGTTGGTTCAGGCAGTCTATATTAGAGCAATTCTATTTGTTGCATGGTTTCTTCCTTTACTTGTTGTGAGCTGCGGAAGGCATTACGAAGCCATTCAACTACGCGTACAAATCTCGGCCTTCCGAGTCGCCAACAAATACAAGCTACTGTATATAATATAAGCTGCTTTACGTTTGCCAGGGGGTACTGCTACCGTCACCGTTGCTGTTGTCGTCGTGAATTCGAGTTGTTGTACAGTGATGCCTACCAGCAATAGAAGAAAAAACAGTCGCTGTAGCGGTACAAGGGGTGGTAGTTACCGCTGTACTATAGCGGACAGAACAAGTTGTCTTAGTGAGCGGGCAGCCTTTGAGTGTCGGTAGCGATAGCTGTGTTCTATAAACGCTGGCCGTACTAGCCGCAGTGGGAACAACTGCCTGGTTCGCATTGATGTTACTATAGAACGTAGCCCGGCACATCCAAACTGCAGGACCCCAGATAAGTTAGTGCTGTTGAAACGACGGTACCATCGACAGCAGCGGCGGCGGCAGCGGTGCCGCCTTTATTATGGCCATTTGCTCTGCGCGTTGAACCGCTACAGTGGGTTGCGTTACGTGTGTTGGTCTCGACGTAGCGCCGATGGCAGCATCGGTGGCCGCGGCAGCAGCAGACCCACTACTGGTGGCACTTTCATCTCGCTCGACTATTGGTCGTTGACCAGAGCCGTTGGCTAAACCTGTCGGGTAAAATATAAAGCCCAGATGGGCAGTAGGCATAGTCAGGGGCGCAAAGAGACAGGTTTGGGGTGAGGAGATGGGACTTTGGCTGGGGCTTGGCTTTCTGTTGCTACTAGCTACCTAGTCTTCTTCTTCTTCTTCTTCTTCTTCTTCTTCTTTTTGCTATACCTCCTGTTCTAGCCAAAGAAGCCTTGACAGATCGAGGCCTCATACCGTGCACAGTCGGCTTGGCTGGATTCGGCTAGGGTAGACTGAGGTGCCTTACTTCTTCTACACGTTTTTCCTCAATCTATCCATTTTTCTCTCCAGCCTCTTGCGCGCGTTCGTTCATCCGCCCTGCTGGTCGACGGCCTTCACCTTCTAGGTGATCTGCCCAGTCGTCCCGGTGGGACTACTTCTAGGAGACGAGGCTTGCCTGCCTGTTTGCCCGCTATCTTCGTTCTCTTGCTCTCCCTACTGGTACTGCTAGGAGGTTCGTACGCCCATCGGTAGGTGGTCTACTGGTCGACTGAGGGTAACAGGAAAAGAGCTGAAGCTAGTGTAAATGGGTTAGCAGCTCCGCCAGCTTGGAAAGTGACTAAGCCCCTCTGGGCTGCTGATGACCTCATCAGTTGACTGAACGCCGACCGTCTTACCTTTGGTTCTCAGCGGTTGTCCGGCGGTTGACCTAGCGACCAACCTCCTACGGCCAGCCCCCCTATTGTCACCCTACGCGCGCCCACGGTACTGTACCTTCAGCCAAAGCTAGTACGGTACGGCCGCCTTACCGAGCCCCTACGCTAGTCGTATTGACACCTAATGGCCCCAGAGAACACAAGACTCGAGAGGTCAGTGTAGGCAGGTCAATGGAAGGCGACAGAAAGCGGCTAGTGCGACAAACAGTCGATAGGGACTTCGGAATCAACCATCGTTGTCACGAACCACTGCTTCGCCAGCAGTAACTCTCGGGAAGTGTTAGCAAACAGCCTCTTCTCGACCGCTCTTGTAGCAATGCTTTTCTATCCTATTTATGTTACTCGTACATTTATTATTTCTGCGAAATGCCATCTACAACCTGCAATTATAGACAATGCTTCATATAGAAATGTGTAGCGATAGCTAGTTTATCTTTGGAGTGACCGGAAAAAAAGTTTAAGTTCTTTGTCGTCTTTCAATAAAGGAGATTTCTAGCGAATATGGAAGCACACGTATGTACGTTTTATTTGGTTAATAATGCTGCTTTCATCACGCTTAGCTGTGACCGTACACAAAAAATTAGCTCAACTGAAATTTATATATTCACTGGTGTATACTTGTTGGTGTATGTACTGCAGTTCTTCACTGCTAGGACTAATCCTTTTGTAACTAATTAGCATTATATGTATGGTTCTATCTCTTATCAATTTCATATAATATGCCTTAAAATGTTATCATTTCAGATACAGTTTCAAGGCCAAAGACCACCTCCTCCGAATGTGACTACCGTTAGCGTACAACAGTTCTAATCTGAATTGCCGGCGGACTCCGTGTACCTTTTCTGAGCGCCATTTGCGATATACAGATTGCGTCAGACCGTCATCGCATAGCGTTAAAATAGCCTGCTTGTCGATTCTTCAATTTCCTCGCATTCTGCCAAATCATCCCCTGTGCATCACCACCCACCTTACCCCATTTATATGTCCTTCAAAATGGCCAATGTTTAGAGCTCACGGCCGCCCTTACGAGAGCATCATTACAATGTAGAGCAAACGAAAAGCAGTAAGCAGTTGTGGTAGTTATCTCTAGCTTGGACGGGGGGATGGGGTAAGAGGTGATGTCGGTGGCAGTAACAGGATGGGTTATGAATTACGGACAGGAAAACGACGCCAGCGTGGGAGAATCAAAAAGGCAGATAAACATGTTTAGAACTGGGTAGAACATAAAAGGGTGTGATTCTCAAGGGTATCGTTGAAAAGGTTCGGTCGGGTGCCAGCGGTTCGAGAATGGTAACGTCCAAAAGAGGCTTTCAGTGCGAAAGGAGAAGTATACCGATATTACTGCTGCCTCTGTTGGAAGCATCGCGATAGTTGCGAGCGGTAACCAAAATAGTGAAATACTGCTAAACTAGCTGGAGTACTGCCGCCGTTGTTGTCCATACGTGGTGGTTTCAACGAAAGCATTTGTGCTCTATGATTTTCGAAAACATTATGGGACGATTCGAAATACTCCGTGCGCGGACAAGGAACAGGAGCGGTTGCTGCCGGAAGCCACAAACGGGAACGGCTCGACTAGTCACAAAAATGGTAATAAATAATGTCTTTTGGAAGGGTCTCCAAAATACGAAACTCTACAGAGATCAAACACTGATTTTACTTATAGAACCTTTTTGAATACACAAGTATCCGAAACCATATTACTATATAGGAGGAAATCTGTGCAGGCAAAGTCAGTCGTGCACGAGCACCCAAGAAGCTAGATCAAAGATAACGAATAGATCTTTAATGTCTAGACAATCTAAATACGAAAACCCTAACTCGCTACGATTTTCGGCGTATGCTAGTTTACCGTATAGTAAAAGTGAAATAGGAATTTGTTTGGTATTGCCAACAATCAATTACGAGTATATTGGTATAATATCCATTCTAAATGGTCGGCCCGAATACTATTACGAGACCGAGTTCACGTACCGTCAATAAACTTCTAGTGTCCGAAGCAGTTAATAACTCTCAATGATCTAGTGTCCTACGTCGTGCAGAGAAAGTGGCCTAGGACCCTAGGACCCTAGGAGTGGCCCTAGGACCGGCGTCAGTTCCCAAAGCTTTACAGTCATAACCTCTAGCTTCAATCACTGCGTATCTAACCAGCAGCGGATTCATCTCGGCTCAGCCATCTTGTCGATAGCGTATGCCGCTGTCATAAAACAATATGGACAATTAAGACAACAGATGTTTATTCGAAATGGACTTAGTCATACGTACGGTACGACGGCAAATGATCATCGGTCGCAATGTAGCTGATTTGACAAGAAAAACATTACGGCCATTTCGTATTGAAATCTATGCAAGTGCTTTGCTGTTCAGAGAAGTCTAGCTGGGTAGGAGGACACACAGAGATCATTGATATAATTTTGCGTAAAACACACCATAAAAATGTAATAACGTCGACCGGAGGTGAGCGTCTACAGATGTGTTTATAGGGAAGGTTACTAACATATTCACTGGTTGTGACTTAGGTCGAAATTAGGGAAAACGTTCGGATATATATATATCCGGCCAGTATATCGATTTGAAACAATCATCGTCAGCGTTTTAAGAAACCTTATGGCCCAATGCTACGCCTATAGTTTTCAAATGTCTTTTACGATCTATCGCAGTGACAAAGGTATACTATAGCAACAAATACGATCCCGCATTGTACAGAAAGCTTAATATTGCAGTGTTTTTTTTTTTGCCACGGCAATCCAGCCACAGTTGTATTTTGGCGATTATTATTATTAGCTGAAGTAATAGGCTGACAACAAAATCTTGGAGTAAAAAAATGGTTTATTGATTGTAGTATTATTAAGTAAAATTGTGCATAAGATATAACGGGGAAAAAAGCAAGCTAATCAGTATAATTGTACTGCTCCGTTTATTTATAATTATGCGATTTGTGTTGTTATGGACGACAGCGTAACGGTCGAACAGCCATGCACGCAAACATTTGCCCTCGACTGCAATACCCCACGTATACTGCCGCGTCAATTTAAACTAAAATATATCCAAGAAAGGCTGAACACAATTAGCGTACACATTTTTAACGCGTTTAGATGTACTTCAATGAGGTAAAATTTCGCCAGAGGCGCGAAGCCATCTATCAGATAGACGTCGTTCTCGAGATATTTATCATCATTAAATAATCATCAGAGAGATGTGAATTTAACATTAACTACATTCGCCGTGTAATTTATTTACTTTTAAGATGGCTTGGACGGTCGGAAACCTGCATTATGCCATACGGTAGATTGTAGTTTTTGCTTAAATTTCCAAAATAGGAAACCCAGTTATTATCCGTACTGTTTTACTGCGTTTCTAAACTGGCGGCCGCCGCGGTTTTGTTTCGACTTGATGTTGAAATAGTTCACAGTCTCTCAGTAACCGAGATCTTTCGTTCGTCAAAAGTCCGATTATCGATAAATTTTCCTGATAGGACATCATCGAAGGGCAAGACACCTATTCGGTCCGAACGTGTCCTGCTTGACCAGGCCAGCTAGTGGTATGTAGGTACAAATTTAGGTTTGGCTGATTCGGATTGGTACAGTCAGAAACGGACGGGTCGATTAGAGCCTGCTGTCAGTGTCTAACCTAGACGAAAACTTGTAAAGGTAAAAAAATGTGTTTTATATTGAGCGGATACAAGGGTGTGTTAACAACGAAATAAGTGTTCTCCAACGTTCGGCCTTGACTTATGAGATTTGGAAGGCACCAGAAACGGACGGAATAAAGTGGCCATCTTTGCGGGGTCGGTGGGACGGGTTGGCATTGCTCGCTACGACTAGCTACTGCCATCGGCGGTCTACCTCACCGCACAAAAATTGTTTGCGTTATTAGAAAATCGATGCATTTATTTGTCGTTTGCGGTCACGCCTACCCACGACGCCTTACGTTAATTAGGATCTTCGAGCTGTTATAAAGCATCTATAAAGTAGTTTAGTAGAAGGCAAGTTATCTTCAGGTAAATGAACTAGCGCTAATACCGAGGTTTTGAACGTAGCAGACATGCCAAGCGTATGACAGATGCAGACGGGACTATATTCAGATAAGGGTCAGCCTCGAAAACCTCCGATTTCATTGACAGCATTCGAGGCCAGCGTAGAGAAATGCCAATGCATAATTTTTGTCGCACGGGTCGATATTTATTTAGAAAAAAAAAGATGTGGTCATTGTTAATTATGGGTTACAACGAATTTCAACAACCGCCTTCTTCTAACAGAAGCCTCGTATAAGACTTTTTTTCTTTTCATCTATTAATATCATGCTTTTAGGGAAATGGGCTATGGGTCCTCTGAGTGACAGCTTTCTCTCGCCAAATTGCTATGAAAGCTAGCACTAGACATAGTAAGCTTCATCGGCGATCAATATACTGGTAAAAAATCGACAGACATCTATCTAACCGGGCATGCATGGGGCGTCTTCAATAATTATTCATAACTAATTAATCCTTAAACAATCTTACGGATCTTGTAAAATGGGTCTCAACCGTACGCAAGCGTGGATTAAACATTCACGTATCCATATATTGATCACAATACGACGAAAAGCTAACGACGGCCTTACTCTAGAGTAACGTTAGTGTGAATAGGTATTTGATACCGACTGGAAAACAGTCGGTACCTATTTGTTCATTAAAAAAAAAGGACTAATTCATTGGCCTGAAATATTATTTGTATGTTACGTACAGATGATGAATAGTAATGAAACTTCTATGTTTTAATTGATTCCGATTGACAAATGTACTTAGACGAAGGTTGATTATGAAGCCGTGTAAATACAATTACGACAGACGAAAGTTATACAATGACGAGAAATAAAAATAAAGGAAAAAATAAAGAGTATTTTATTAAAAACAATGTCCACTGATTCGTCATATGGTAAGTACTTAAAACATTAACTGATCAGGAGAAACTTTATGTCGAACTTGAACAAGATTTTCATAAACGTGTTGCAATCAATCCTCAATCAAAATTACTGAATATATCTGTATCATCACAGAAACGTTCGCGCAACTTATGGCACGAAGCTATGTATTGATTCTGTTTAGGGTATCAGCGTCCCACTGCACCGAAGCTAGTTAGCTAAACTTACGAGTTAATCTTATAAGATAATAAACTTGTAAGATAATCGTCTTTCGGGGGATCTGGATTCAGTGTGTTGGAGGTGCCCATTCACGGGGTAAGTTCTCGTTACGGGTAACTGATTGGAGTTCGCTGATTCGAAACAATTCAATTCACATGGTATTTTGGTCAGGCTGTTTGTGTAATATTGTAAACCGATTGCTTATAGCTCTATAAAATAATGATACAAAACGTCTTCCTACCGGTAAAAATACTTATTGACGGCCGCATTAGTAGTCTCCATTAAAAACGATAAAAACGCGTAAGAACATTCGTTACTACGAGATCTAAGGGAATTCGGCTTTTGTTCAGGAAGCTTGAAAAATAATGAAAAATATTCAACATCTGGCGTGAGACGAAATGTGTCAGGCTATAAAACATATTGGACCACCAACGCTGGTACCACGTTTATTGGGTCTACGATCAATGCAAGATAAGTCTGGGATGGTTACGGTCAGTATGTACGTATGTCAATAAAAATTGACCGTTCCAGCAAACCCGTGTATATTCAAAAGATAAAGTGACGAAAGACTATACTTATTTCCCTAGTTTTTTAATGTTCAAGTTAAATCTCAAGATACTCCCATATCTAGTTCTTATCGCATAGCCAGCCCTAGGATGATCTGGATGGTCGGATATGGTAAGGCCTCTGGACGAAAACTGCCGCTTGCTTCTAGGTTGTGGAACGCCTGGGTAAATAAATGAGAAGAATCGATACGCAGTGACGGCAAATGCGAAATCATCAGCCACAGCGGAAGCCGTTAGCTCGTTCCTTCGCTGATATTTGAACGATGGTCAAAATACGACGCAAACAATAATATTGTAAACCTTTTTTTTTTTTTTTTAGACATTCGTTCTACGACACGTTTCATCGCCGTCGTATGAAAGGCTTCCAGAAAGAAATCTCACCGTACTCGAACGAACTTAATACACTGAACAATTGCAACATATATTTTGTATATTAGTGATGATTATATATGATATATTAGTGATTGTTGTACATATGTCACAATGGTACCATCATCCGCATGTGGAGCAGTAAATCACGATCAAGTTGTCGAATTGATCAATCATCCCGAGAACTTGTCCACATCGGCATTGTAGCAATAGAGTAAAGCTAAAAGCACGAAAACCATCGAGTCGTCATAAAAATTATACACTTAGATATTAATATATTCGCTGTAAACACACAGTCGGCCTTAGGGATGTGACGATATAAAGACGGTTGTCGTTGGTATCCCCAAACCCCACTGACTGAGACGACGCATCGGAATATGTAAACATTCTAGACAACGACAGTAACTATCAGCGGTCAATCATAGTTGATCCTTCACATTGGGTTCGTTTTCTTTTGTAAGACACTACAGCAGCTCGAAAAATGCATGTTACGCACTGAATGTTTAGGTTCTCACCGTTCACCTGCGTCCTCCCTGCTGATGTCTGGTCTGGCGATGAAAGGGAAATTTTTCGATGCCTACAAATTCATCGCAAATGGTGGTTAGCGTTATCAACTCGGCATCTTCCTCAAACAGCTTCAGCTAAAAGCCTCCACCTGTCGATCTACGTGTCGCCTATTCCAACAAATTAGTGGTCGTTGAGCACGACTCGACGCCATACGCCAGTCATGAGGCTCACACAAACGATTTTGCCGATGGTTAACCAAGAAACCCACAACAAATTGAGTAAAATTCCGTCCGAACAGACCCCTTTTAAAACAAGAGTACAAATATAAGAAACGGTATGGTAGTGGCCATAGAACGGGACGAACACCAGCCTGCCAATCAGCACGGTCGTTGTCGTCGACGGCAACAACAAAGCTGCAGTTTTCGTGGAAATTTCCATAAAAAAATACGTGCACAATTGGATCTGCATCAATCGCATCATAGTCAACTGTCCCGGTGACAGTAGCAAGACGCGAGATGATCAATCAGCGAACGTCGATTGATTGAAGAATGGTTTTTCTCCTTCGGAAGCGTCGCGTTGGCCACTGTCGCTGCTCTGCAGCCGTTACCGATTGTGGCCACGACGGAAACGACGCTAATGCTGACGTTTTCTCTGATTGTTGGCATTGTTGTCAGTGGTTGGCAGTGCCGCTAGTATTGCTACAACTATAACTGCCACGTTTATTGTTATTATGTCGCTGTAGAGAGCGATTCTATGTGTCATATAATTGTCCGGCCGATGTGTGCGCCCACCTTGATACGGTGCGTACCGACAACACAAAAATAAATCCGTACATTCGGGATTGCCGTGTTCCGGGAGACCGTAAAAGTATGGGAAAAGAGGTAGCGGGAAACGGCGAAAGGCAAATGTTTTTTCGACAGGGGGCGATAGCAAGGAGATACGGGCGGCGTACTTGAACAGCTGCTCATAGAGCGGCATACAAAAAGGGAACGTATGAAATGTGTAGCGTAAATCAGACGGGCGTTCGCAGACACAACCAGGCTATCGCATGTGCGTCCACTGTGTTGTGAAGAACCCTAGAACTGTGATATAAAAATGCCATCACATTACTGAATTAAGTGTCGATTTTTACAACGGTGTAGAAAATTTCCGTTCATAGATACTGATTGTTTTGAGACTGAGATACTGTCTGTGCTTTTCAGGTATATCTTTTCCAAGTCTTCGTTATATATATATATATATGGTGACTGAGGAATACACTTTTCTGACGTGATTAGCTGAGACTTGGGATCTTCTCAACAAGGATTTCGTTTTTAACCTGATAGTTAATAGTGAAATACGATGTATGTAAGGAAGCTCTTTATTCCAAGTCACACGTGTGGGTCTTACAAATGGTTGTACCTGGTGGCAGACAGCATCGTTTGGTAGTAGGCGAAAGCCAGGCCCGTCAGTCCTGAAGAGTGAAGAGCTTTCTAACGGTGCATTACGTTTGTATAATACACAAATGAAACATTTGAGAAAAGAAGTAATGCGTGCAATAGCAGGCTTTCTTCTAACCTTCAAACACCTCCCCGCCTAAAAGTGACACCCGTAGTTTTCAACGACATCAAATGCTGATTTGTTAATTTACTTTGTTTTTGATCACTGAGCTTCTTTTTCTAACCGTTCGACCAGTAGACGCTTCTCATATATCTGTGATTGTTCGTTGCGAGTGCTGACGTTACGTTTAGTGAGCCTTGGCAAAAGAACTTTTTTTTTTACATGTTAATTAATATCAAATAAATTGAATATACTGAACGAGTGATTCCACAGGCGGTCAGACTTAATTAAACGGTTACGACTTTTTTTGTCTATAAACAACCGTTAGCTTTATGACTGTGCAATTTCACCACAACGTTCTTTGTTGTGCCGACAAAAGAGGTCTTTTACGTAACTACGAAGGCGTCCTGTTCGTTTAACGGAACGTAACCATTACAATGGGTCTCTTTTTCTATTTTGTCCTGCGTCGCTAGAAAGCATTTCGTGACGCCACAAACTTTGAAAGTAAAGTCCTCAAGATCTTGCATAGATTAAGGAAAGCGATGATGAAACGCTGTTGGACATTTTTTTTTCCCTTTGTTCTTATCGAAACCTAAATCGTTCGACTACATTTTCCGCTCGTCTATGATCATAATTTAATTATATCGTAGAAAGGGCGCAAAACGGTATTGTGCTCTATTAATAACTGCAAACAGATTGCAAAGTCGAGTATCCATGTAGTAGAGGTCGAAATTCAAGGCAGTAATTTATCATCTAGGTTGACTAATACGTAATGAACTCAATTTATATCGGCAGCGCCAAATGGGCTCGGTGTTTGAACTGGGCGTGGCTGCCTTCCAGTTCAAATCGCGGAAAGCCCCCACTGGAAGTTCAGTCGGCTTCTATCAGCAAATAGGACCAAGTTCGCCATTTTCTTCTATGTCATCACTAAAGTGTAACGACTATTTCATTTTTCTATCAACACCTGGACAACATCTTTGGTGCCCTCAAGGTAAGTGATAAGGCTCACCGTCCTGTGTCGTGCTCCTGTCGAAAATTCAAATCTTCAACATCCTACAAAGGAACTGATGATGGATTTAAGCTCGATTCTAAACACAAGACAGTATGTTGAAACGACGTCACAACCTGACAAGCTACAAATACAGGCTACGTATGAATGATCGACTGAATCACTAAGTTTGTTAAAATAAAGTGTTTTTACATTAAAAGAAAAACAGAAAAGAAATATACAGCTTAAAAACGACAGTTATTGATTGACACGTCTTGAGGCATGTTTTATGGGAGGTTAGATCAGCAGAACCAGCAGTTTTACCGAGAGTAGTTCATCTACAGAGTACCGTAGATTTTTTCTGTGGAAGGTACTGTTTTGTCATTCACACGAGAACAACCGTCGAAATGTTCGGAAAGTTTTTCGCGCAGTATCAAGTTAATACATTTTGCTCATTTGACCAAAACGGTATAATGCTAGGATATATATTTTTCGCATTTAGGACCAAACCAATGCTTGCACTATAGATTATACGTCAAGGTACTACTCCCCATTCTTCGGTTTGCTATTGAGCCAGGCTGCCCAGTGATCGAACCCGCGTGTAGCAAGAAGTACGATACGGATCACACGGTTGCCAACACCTAAATGCAGTGTTCGTTTACTGTGCCTAGGCGATTGTTCTTCCGTTTGACAAAATTCGGTATTGAGCTCAGCGAATCTTTGATTCCATTTACCCAGGAGTACTAAACCTAATGATGGGTAAAAACTATGATGGATTTCACAGTAGACAGTAGCATCGCCACCAGAAACTAGATAAGCCTGTTACAGGCGCATTGTCTGGTGCAATTCTAAGGCTCCTCTGAAGAGCGAGATTTTTGTTCTGGAAAATCACCTATATCAAGCTCACTTCTTTAACGCCAAATGGTGCGATCTTCATTTCGTCGACCTCGAAAGGCAGGTCAGGGAGCAAGCAGTTAGGGCTAGGTATTACGATTCCGCATCTTTCTGTAATATTTTGCAGAATATTGGGCTGCGGTACAAGATCAGGTACCCTAGGTAGGTAAAACGTTTAATATAGTAGATAGCGTATGTCAAAAGCGCACTTTTGCTACCTCTTCTAATTGCCTTAATGTTGGTTTAGTTGATAATCAGTCCTTATTCCGAGCCAGTGGAATGTAGCCTAAGCCAGGCTAGGGCCTGCTGCACATGAAACTGTCCCGTCAATCACTAGATCGTCTGCATAGAGAAGAATCCTTATTACATTTCTGTACCCACGAATCTTCACCGAAAGAGCCTTAAGTGATGCCGAGAATGCTTATTTATTATGCCGAGGGTGGCCTAGAATGCTTATTCAAATAAGCATTCTAGGCCACACCTGTAATCTGGGGAAACGCTGGCAGTTCTGAGACTCCATCATCGATTTTAATCCTGTTATCGTGAAGTATCGCTGCTATTAAATTAAGGACATACACGAAGATTCGGCGTTGGCAAGGATGCTTAAGACTAAATTTTCTGGGGCGGAGTCGAAGCCAGCTTTCAAGCCTACAAACACTGCGTAGATCGATTTTTAAAGGTTATTTAGATTTTTTTGATATCAGTGGGTATAATCTTGCGCGCCGTTTCGGTCGAATGTTCCTTGTGAATACGACTTGCTTTTTGGATATCGCACTAACACTCTTCAGGGACACGTATAGCTTCCTTCTCAGCAGATACGAGAAAGTGTGCGTGCGAAAAAGCGTTTGATATGAATTTTAGTTTATTTTTTTATACATAGCAGACGATTGCACCACGGCGTCGGTTGGCTTAAATCGCTTTTACCTTTTGGAATAATGAGAAGCGTTGCATCCCGGGAATGAGGAGAAGGCAGTTGCAAGCAAAAGGTTGTTTAGGCAGAACCCCTACGACGGCATTGAACTGTTCATTCCGAATCCTCTCCGCTTCCGTTACCTCCCTTGAGCGTGACTCACTTACAGAATTTAGAACCCTTGCCCCAGTCTTTCGCGCTCAAAGGTTATCGGTTCGTTAAACGCTGTGCTAAGATGAGAACATTCCAGCGAATCCATTGGTCGATGAGCACTGAAGGCGCGATTGGATATGTTGCAGGCTTGTGGCCGTCAAGTTATTTACGTGTCTGGTACTCGGTTCCTCGTATGAAAATAGGTTCTTGCTGTTCCAAATATTCCCTGCGGTGGGTGACATCATCAGATCCGGCAAATCCTGACAGATCGATTTGAACGCCACGGCCAGTGGCCCCGTTGCCGGTTGTAGTTTCACCCGCAGTTTAAAGGTACCCTCGCCATTTAGGGCAAGGTAGCAATTATTATCAGACTACGACCCATGTCTTCTTCCGAAGGCTGGACAAACCGAGGATTGCAGGGTGTGAACGTAGTGACGCGGATGGACCTCAACATCAGTCGAATTCGACATTGAGAAGATCTCGTAGGATGACAAATTTTACTGTGAATGATATACTAATTACAAAGGCGATATACGTGAGCCCGTTCTACGAACTTCTTCGAGCTAATTTACACTGTAAATGTCCGGACGAACAGTGCTTCTAAGGGGACCTTAAGGTTTAATCTGAGAGGAACGTGTGTCCAGAGTTGTCCTTGAGCACCATTAGAACGATTCTCTCCGACATATTTGGTTTTATCTTTGTTCGCGTTCGTTGCAAAGATATTTATGACAGCGCTTCCTGCAGGGCCGACAAACGTTGATACCTTATTGGAGATTACTATCCAGCAGTGGTACTCCATCAGCGTGTCTCGGAGAACTGATGTTCGCTTCTAAATGGATTAGTCCAGGCGCATAGTAAAGTCGCGTGCCGCGATGACGGGATTGCTGGAACTGGGGTCCGCCGCGGCCTTTTAAATCTACTTATGGAGGTCGGAGTGAATTTCTTGACATGCTGTCGCACGATCACCGGCACAAGCAATGTTCTTGGACTACACAAGGCCATGACGTTGTATTCTATATAACGCGGAATGAGGTTTCCAGCTTTATGATCGTAAAAAACACTGAAACTTCGACATTGGGACAGCCGCAACCTATTCCTAGTAGTAGGATGGGCTGGTTACTTAGGTCTCCGTAGGCACAAGGATATCGATTGAATCTCAAGCTTCCGGTATGAATAGCGCTAATGTAGATGCGCCCTCGTAATTTCACTGAATGATCTTTAGCGTTTCATACGATTCTAACTTCGGTCTATGCACTAGAAATGTATTTGCGATTGACTGCGAAATTTGGAGCTGTTGTTACTGTGTTTTACGACCAATCCGGGTCTGAATCAAAAGGTTTTCGATTGTCGGTGATGGCAGGAGCTGCGGCAACCTCATGGTTAAATCGATTTGGGCAATGAAGATCTTTTTTGAAGATATGTGGCGAGAATGATTTTCCGGTATGCTCCTCATAAAACTTAAAGATGTTTTTAGCCGTTATATTGAGGCCAATAGGCTGAATTGCCAGGTCTTATTGGGCGTGTTACTGACATTATAGACGTGTCCCTGCGACTCGTTTGCGCACCTCCTTTCGGAGTTTTCTTGACCCTCAGATGTTATACACGATCCTCTTAGCAACAACGCTTTTATAGTTGTATCGATTACTGTCAAGTACTAGGCGCTGTGCGATCGACAGAGGCAAAAGACGTACCCTTTTGTGCTGTCCTTCTGGCAAGTATTTCATTGGCGGCCTAATCGTTTGATCCAAAGAGAGGAAGATATAGGACACGGAACTTGAACTTTAGGTGTAATCCTTTTTATTTTATAGCAAGTGACTCAACTGCGGCTATGAATTCACACTTTTCGAGCTCCGTGCGCTCATGATAATAGCCTGCCTGTTAGAAGACAGCTACTGGGTCATCCCGAAGTGCTTATTGGCTTTAGCTCTCACATTGCCTATATCCATTTTCGTAACTGCATGTAGCCCGAGAAATACTTCTTGGGGCAACACCTCCGACAAGGCCGGTCCGAAGGACTCGACAATAGCGCCGCATACAGCAAGTACTGTTTTCGCCGACAGAGCCAAAGCACGGCTGTTTTCTTGCTGTTCGTTCATGACTATTCTTTCATTCATCAGTGATGCGATTGCTAGGCGCATCGGCTTTCTAAAGTTTGAACGCGATGCGTCAGAGACATTATGTATGCCACGATCTTTCGCTCCGCAGCTATATACAATATATACATTTTACAGATTGTTCGATTGACCGATTTACAATAGGCAAGCTGCAGAGTCGACATGTTCGACATGTAGACGACGATTTGTACTTTAACTCAGCTTGTGGACTTATCTCGTCAGTTATTCGGAATCATGCAACATGGAACACTCGGTTGCATTTGTCACAGTATAGATTGAAGCCCTATAGTCCTTCATCCCATAGCGCAGGGGTACTTTTGAGCGTGGGGCCTCTGATGCGGGAAATTCCTGATTTTCTCCTCCGTCTAGTAGTTGCGCACCGTGATAGTTCAGTGGGTTATAACCGTGGACCATAACGTGTCCCTAAGAATAGCGCCTGCTATTCTTAGGGACACGTTATGGTCCAACTTGAGCATAGACCTACTTCGTTTCGTGTTGAAAGCCAGCCATCTGACGGAATGCCTAACGGCGATCGGACGCAAAATCTGAAATACAGATGAGTTGCGGACCGGGACTTACCGTAGATGTCCCACCAGTTGTGTTTTGCTGTACTTTATTTCGAACGTGAATGACCTAATCGCGTAGGGTTTACAAATGGGAACCTGAAAGGGTTTCCGCGCTACCATTTGACTTAATCGCCAGAAATGGAATCCACTTAAATGGAAATCATGGATGAAGTTCGAAGAAGCCATGCTTTGTCGATATGACTTGCAAAACTCCGATAATCACAAAATTAGTACAGAGCTTTCAGAGGAACAATTTTTAAATTGTTATTCGTTAGCGCTGCTGTTAAGAAAAAGCAGTTTTTTTCTGTTTATTCTACGGGAGCTGAGACCTCTGCCACTCAGTTACCTCAACGATACGGCGTATATTTAGAGACGGTATATCGTTTGGTAAATAACAACTATTACCATAATTATAAAACGACGACAGTTTCTGCATCGAAGGCTATTTTCAATATCCAGGTACTTTGTAGGAACTAGCGAAAATCGCGTAGTTCTGCGGTCCATTGTTACTTTCGTTGTTATCAATTCTGGATTCATCATCATCTTTTTACTCGAGGCATACGCAGTTAAGTGACGTAATCTCTTATCATGTAATTAATGTGGAACTTGTATCATCGCCTTTACGTGGCCTATGTGAGAGATACAGAATTTCCTGCTAAGATAGCCAAAAAAGCAACAACTTAAAATATTCTCTGCCT
Organism: Varroa jacobsoni; assembly: GCF_002532875.2. Lineage (NCBI taxonomy): Eukaryota > Metazoa > Arthropoda > Arachnida > Mesostigmata > Varroidae > Varroa > Varroa jacobsoni. The sequence goes on along the minus strand of NW_019214084.1, from coordinate 27,030 downwards.
ATGTGATATTCCGGGCGTTTAAGAATCAAAACCTTGGCAATGTTTGAAAGGGCTCTTTTTCAGGTTGTTATACTAGGAACGGAAGGCGCGTCAGTCATACCGAGCACGAAATGTGGCTTCTGTCTCTAAATCTCCTTAGTCTGTTTGGCTCAACAAAGGATGTCGTTTAGTTTAGACAAAGAAACTCATCCTTTTACGTATTTTTAGATTAAACGACCTTATGTTACAGCGTATGCAACTTCCCTACTCACAGGCAAAAAAATCCTTTGTAAATAAAGTGACAAATCGTTCTTTATTCAATGTAATCATGCATTGTGTCTTGCAGGGATCATATATTTCGCCGTTATGGGACAGGCACCATCTAGCGCCATCGAGATCGTTTCACAGTTGTGTTTGTACAGCTCAAATGATCAGACAACATCGACTTCCTCTGAGTTACCAGTAAAATGTACGCACGATAAAAGATTCAGTGTGAAAATCTACTGAACGTAATTAATAGCCAAATGAAAGCGGTAAAGACTCCAGACATGCTTTCGTTCGAATACTCTTATGGAGTGTTACCTCAGTGGTCCCAGATGCACACAAAAAGTCTCGATGAAATCTTATTTTTCAGAAGCCAAGTAGAAGCTTTCAATTGTATTTCCTATACGTTTGAGCCTATTGAAAATTCTACTGACACCAATGAGGGTGCTGGTTACATTTCTGATAAGGTTATTGCCGCATCCTCGAGAAACGGAACAACAACAAAAAAAAAAAACAAAAAAAAAAGAGATAAGTTGAATTGAAAAGTGTCATGTGAACTTCGTGTCGCTGCAACAGCCTCTGGTATTGATATTCATAGTGTAGCAGTGTCTCTCTAGGGTTTCCTTTTAAGGCAGAAATTATTCGTTGAAAGCTCTTTGCTAGCGGTGGCGGACACTGCTCGGCAAAAAACGTTCACTATAACTTAAGACATGTCATTAGCACTTTAAATCAAGATCTACGCTCGATAGCTATATATATATATATATATATATATATATATATATATTTCCAAACTTTATGGCCATCGAATGGACGCTATATTCGCTGTTACATTTCACCATAGCTGTGTATATAGCACGCCTGGCGTACCTACACGACTTACTAATCAGCAAAACGTCCTTAAGCAAAGGAACTGACCCCGCAGAAAAGTCAAATCTACGATTTTCTATACAATGTCTGGTTAGGTACCCTATGAACCATAAAAATAAGCCTTTAAAGGTAAGCTATTTGGAGCTACATAAGCTTGGAAGCCACTATCAGATATTCGATTGCGTAGCATTGTTTGATCTGATTTCGGCTACTCGAAGGGTTGGTCTCTATTTTTTCATGAGAAGAAAGGCTATCTGGGTTTGGCAGTGATGGCCTAGCTGATGGACTAGCCCTTAGCTAACCTTCACTGTATCGTTAGTGAATTTCATGAGCTGGAAATATGGTGAGGTCTAGCTAGATTATGGTTAACACATTTATAGTGCATGCGCTGTAACTGCAGGTTGTCTTGTGGATATACTGGTACGTTTCGTAATTTGGGTGAAGAGAAAAAAAAAACTAGAATAAATTTGCCCTGTAACTTGTGAAGGATAGCAGCTATTAGATAAAAATATATCGTTAATGTGGGTTCCGTTAATTATATGCATTCTTTTATGCCGCAAAACCTTTGCTCAGGATCAGTCGTATTAATATCATTACTAGATGTCAGGCTTGCACAGTGGGAGTGAACACATCCACATCGTGACGTTTTTGTTAGGGCAAACAATAAACGACGACAAGTTAAAATCTTTTACCCGAAAAATGTTAAGATTTACTCAAAGTTTCAAGATTCTACTTCCTATATAGATTCTATTTATGTTTACTTTTATAATTAACGCCCCCATTTGAATCTGTAGTTGCAAAATAATAATGAATGGAAAAAAACGTGGAGGGCTTGAAGCCGCCAAAATTCAGTTAATTTTTTTTCAGTAGAATTCCGTAGCTGTGTTATGCATTGGTATTGAAGTCCTAGGTTTTGCGAGAAAAGTAATCATTTGTTACCGTAACCGCGATACAAATTGAACATCTGCTTGCAGCTAGCTGCCCAAATGATATGTGAGGCTGTTCCGTAGCCGAAAGCTAGGCCGTATAAGGGATCGTATTAGCCCTCACAGGCTCGCAGCAGTCCACTTCAGCAACTGAATTCGCTGTGCTTATTTTCGTCAGCAATCCAGACAGGCTGTCGATCAGACAAGGCAAACAGAAACACGTAGTTTGTTCATTGGTCAGAGTTTATTTGGATCTCATCGGCTTTACTGTTGTTTCTTCTACCGTAGTCCGGGTACTATCAGCATGAATCTTGGGCGGGATGGGGATGGGGGGAGTAGACTTTGAGCAATCTGGGCTAAGGACAATTGGGAGCGGTTGACTTAGATGTAGGTGCCCGTAGGCTGAACCGGCCTACGAATCAGTCATCGGCTACTAGTTTTTGCCGCTTGCACCACGTTAGTAAGAGACGGTGGGACAGAAGGAGACGAGGTCTGACAATAATTCCGTTTACAATTGATGGCCTTTTTTTTTTTTTATATCAATGACGAAAAACCGAATGACTGAGCGAAACGGTACCAGCAATAACAGTGACAAAGTTCTCAATCTACACATATACCAAAGTTCTCCTATGAGGCCTCATTTCACAGACGGTAGGACAACGTTCGACGAGATAGCTTAATCAAATCGATGTCGATTTCTTGGGATACTGTTTGTGCTGAGTCGAACGTCGACCTGGTCTGCCAGCCCTTACTGTCTGATTGATCACCATCGCCGGCACCTACCTCTACAATTATAACGACTATCACTTTGTGTATAACAAATCATCTTAGTAGCCTGTTTTATAGGAAAAATCAATTATGATTGGTATAGTTTTGAATTACTGTGTGAGTCAGCATGTCAAGTACTCACAGAGCACGTATAGGTAAAACGAGCTGTTAAGGAGGAAAGCTCTTTAAAAAATAAAAACCTAATTAGTACCGGAGCATGAATCTTGTTGGAGTAGGCGACCACTGTAGACCATAAATAAGCCACACTGAAGCCTCCGTTACTCTAATTTTTGTTGATGATTTCAAACTGGAAACTGCAGGTAGCTAAAGGTTTTCAAAGGTGGGCTACTTCTAAGTTAGTGATTGAGCTTCCTGAACCTAATCACAGACGTCAAGTTGTGCGGTAACCAGGAAAATGTACAAATATAGCACAGACATCGGTGGGCATGCCGTCCAGACACGTAAGCGCATCTACTGATTTAGTAGCTTTTCGATGACATGGATGCGATTTACCCTAAAATTGTTATAATGAACAGTATCACATACCTTTTTTTTAATTATCCGTATTGCTTGTGTTCCAGTAAAGGTCTTGTTGGCCTTGTAATAATAACTGACCATAATAACAATGCTTCCGTACCGTGTTGGAATAGACAGGGTGGGTGGGTCGGTTTATCCCGAGCTCCTGCTCTTTGTTTCAAGCAGACCCTAACTTAGATACGTTCCTATTTTGTAAACGATGGTCAAAAAAGTTGAAAATACGTTGTAGTCATCTAATATCTTATCTTTTAGCTTTCCAACGATACGCAGCAGCAACACGTTATTTACAAGTAAGAATTGGCCCTGAAAGAAGAAACACTAACAATATAACAAAGTAACCATTTGTTACAGAGCATTAATGTGCCACTAAAGGAAGTTACCGTACGTACTAAGAGAACGCTTGGTGAGCCAAAATTGTGATGAGTTATGTTACAAACATAAGTTATTGTTGCTACTCAGATAAACTCTGATCGACAACGCGTTACAGCTTCGAATGCTGGCTGACAAACGATATTATAATAGATAACTCAAGGAAACTACAAAGAGTGAATACCTGTTAATAAGTTCGAGGCAATCACGTACGTTGGCTAAGGCGTACAGCTATCTAGAGCGGGAATTTTTTTAATGACCAGCGTTGTCAGGGATACGTTTTACTCTCGACAATGAAAGTAAGCCAAAGCAGGCGAATCTGCAGCTAAAATTGCTCTCTCGTAGATGAAGTACATTTGAAGCTGAACCTACTTTAGGATCCATTCTTTACTTTTGACGTCTTTGCCATAGATTTGAATATGATCACATCGATTCCCACGAAGGACGCCGACTTGGAAAATTATAATTTTCTTTTTCGCCCTTTGTAAACAACATGAGTAATATAAAAATACCTCATATTAGGTTTTCAAAAACGGAAATCCTAATCAACTTTCGTTGTTAAGCGTACTGGATTTCACTATGTAATTGCAACGATTCGTTTGTCGTTTTCACCTTGTCCTATGATAAATGCACAATGGGACTATTGGGCCTGTATTCAGAAGTTTGGCCTGCAGTGACCATTCGAGTAGACATCTTTTTTTTTTTAGGTGGAGTCCCTCGATAAGAAATTTCGTACATGACAAAATCGACATCATGTACGAACAATTCAAGAGGCTGTTATTGATAATTACACTGGTACGGGAAACACCACACGTTCGAGCAGTCATAATAATGCGATTTAGTCTGCCTGTACGCTAGTGGTCGTCACCGATAGATTCGTTCGTTTGAAATTAATCGAATTTGAAAGTAATTCTATTTATACTATCGTTCTGGAGTTACACACAAGTTGTAAGCCCATCTTTTCAGTACGCTAAATTTTAGTTTCTCAGGGAATGGAGAAGATTATGAACTAATAAATGATGCCCTTTTGAGTCTTACCTATAATCCAGTCGTTACCATATTGTATGAGATACCCATAGAAATGAAAAGATTGGCCCGACCAAGATTTCTATAAGTTACATAGGAGTTTTCGGGTGCTTGTTTTAAGCTCCACTTCTGTTTGCGAATCTGCTTATCGAGATGTTTCTTAAGAATCTCTCTTGATGTACTAGTCACCTTATAGTTACAGGTTTACATAAAGAAGCACGTAGCAGCAGATGACCGACAATTTTCGTTTTAGGTAAACGTTTCGACCCTTAAATAATACACTTTATTCATCTAAAACGACTTTAAATATCCTGTAAATTCTGTCAAGCCCACGCTCAACTTAGCCTTCGTCCTATCATTTCCATGCCAAGGCCGCACCATACTGCGGCTTGAAAAAAGGTTTGTTTTTCTTCGAATTTAGTGTTTGTTGAATAGAATCTCCTTGTTAACGCCTTAGATCACCTTTCGGCTAAATCCTCGCCAGCGCAATAAGCACCTTCGTCACCGCCTTTGCTTCTGCCATTAACAACACACTGATGCCTTGTATCGTGTACACACTGCCCTGAAGACGAGCAGTTAGCTGCCACAGAACAGATAGACCATCTTTTTGTTGGAAAGTGAAGGAACAAAAAACGACGGGCTGCTGCCAGCAGCCATCACCGGCGGCCAACATATCAGAAAGAAAAGTCTTTGCGAAGGGCGCATTTAGTGGAAGCTACGGGGTGGCAATGGGGTCGATGAGATTGGGTCGCGTGGGTGGGCAAGGCGTCAAAATGTGCCACCAGCGAGCTACTAGGACAAAATCAATATTTTTCTCGACACACAATGAGAACACGGTAGAATGTGCATGTCATCGGCAACGCTAGTTTTAACAGAGTCTCTGGCTAGTTCTATTTCGAGTTCATGGGTCATGGCTATAGTCCTGCTTCAGAGCAAAGGAGAGGGAAAAGCAAAATAGAAAAGGTAGGGGTGGACACATAGTTGCTCATCAACAACTGGCTTCAACTGAGCGAAAAATGAGACAACGGATTGGGTAGACAACTTACGACTGATCAAAGCTCATACTGAAACCGAAGCCGTAACTAACAGCACCACCACTACTGCGATTGTAACAACTGTTTAATGAACGAATCAATCGAACATGGACGCAACGAAGACCAATAGCGTTCACTTCGTTCAGCACGTGAGGATAGCGGCAGAGAACGATTGGGATAGGGGGATAGAAACAAACGTCGAATTGGTTTTTTCTAGAGGGACCAAAAGTTAGTGACTATGCTATTTCGATGTGTGTTCAACTGTGTTACGTGCCCTCGTGGGCCCCCAACTGACTGCCTTCTTTCTGTGCGTAGTTGCCGGCACGAGCTTAACGGGTTGGTTGAAGTAGGAGAGCATGAAACTTGCGAATGATGAACTAGAAGAGGTCGTCACCGCGCAGTAGATAACAGAAAAGGAAACGATTTAGCACGTCTGAACGTTTAATGGCGGCAGTGGCTGTGCCTTTCCTTCAACATCTCGTTTCATTCGCTGTTTCGTTTCCCAGTATTCTTTCTTTTGCTCGTGTCGTCATCGGTTCCGTTCGTCTTTTTGTGAGTGTTTCGAAGAGTGCACGCGCACGAACACTAGCAACGGTAGTAGCAGATTGAAAAAATCTAACTTTTCGGTCTACCTGTATTCCTTTCTCTGTCTCTTTCCCTCTCGAGTGCGCGCGTGCTTTCCCGCTAGCGTTACCCCCCTCCCCCTTCAATCCCCATCTTCGTCCCTTTCTGCCGGTGTTCGTAAAAGTGTTCGCCTGCTGTGGCAGGGAAGTGAAAGAGGTATAGTCCAAATTGGAATCTGATCAACAAACAACGCTGCACTGGCCCTAATATCGACTCCGGAATTATACTATGGAAAACGAACTAGAGAAAATCTTTCTTTCAGAGCTCATATTATCTATACGGTTGAACGTGTGCAAGCGTTATATTTTCCAGGAAAAAAAACCTGCCCTTACCCCAACTCCGGTTAGTTTCCCGTCTCTACAAATTTCTCTTCTTCCTCACAGATAATAAAACGATTGAAACAAATCAGAGACCGAAACAGAGAAACAAGGTCGGCGAACAAAGATATGGCGAAGAAATCGAAACAAAGGGGTTAAGCGAATGAAGAGCAGGAGAGGTGAAGCTGGAATGATTACGTATGCAGAAGGGCTGTCTGCCTGTTCATGTTTTTACCTGGAAAAGCAAGAGAAACAAAGAGGAAAACACTGCAGCGCAATGAACTATGCTAAATTAAAATGTTACTATAACAGTAGGATAATACATAGAAAAAAGGCACACAGTTAAACGTAGCGAGACAATGGGCTACGACTACTGAGAGAATGAGGGCTGAGGAGAGAACGTAAATAGGCGGTTAGTAGGCCAATCTGCAAAGCTAACTATGTGTGGAATACCTTGAAAAAAAATGCAAACGAGAAGAAAGCTTGCGATGGACAAAACAGGACAACTATAGAACAACCGGAAGGTCTTAATAGAGAAACGTTGAAGAAAGGCACATGGAGGCGAACCCAGTGCTTTCAGTGCTGTGGCGCTGACCGGCGTTTGGGTAAGGACAAATAGAGACGAACTGGGGAAAATTAAAATAGTAAAAATAAACCAGAAGCTGTACCCTGTACCATGGTAAGCAAATAATTCAAGATCAGATGAAGCGACGAGACTAAGAATAGATTCTTACCTGTATCTGATGGCGGGACGCGATTGCTGGCAACGATAAAGCCCGATGACAGAAATAGCACAATGGAACTATAATGGGGACAACGGAGACGGCCGAGACATAGCTGTCTAGTGGGAAAATGTCAAGTAGCAAGGTGAATCTTGGCGTCCATGTTTGCGCAAGCATCCGCTTGCCTTCCGGACATAAATACTGAACGTGGAGACTTTATTTGGCTTATTGTAGCACGTTGGATGAATACATAAAAGATATGGTTTATTGAACAAGGATATAACGCATTTTATTTCTATAGTAATTATTTTTCTATAATATTAATAACAAAGCCAAGGGTGCATAAGTTAGAAGCCTTTTCAATGCGTTAGTGGAACTCAACACACACGGCCTTTCGGCACAGCTGAAACGTATAAACTCTGACGTCGCATTATAATCAGTAGCACTGCAGAGATAAAGTTTAATTTTTTCACTCACCATTCTTTTAAAGAGAACAAGAAATTAAATAACGCGTCTATATAAGTTGATAGTTTATTGCTTCAAGTGTATGTCCTTAATAACAATTATAAAATATGATCTTCAAATAGTCTAAGCATAAACAAGGTAAAACAGAGAACAAGATCGGAGCGCAAATCGGCCAGTACTCAATACACCTGAAGAAGGTTCTGCCTTCTAGACGAGTCTTTGCGTCCGGTATCGCCGTTAGGCGTTCAATCAGACGGCTGGCTCCCAGCTCAAAACGAAGTACGTCTATGTTCGGATAAGCAGGCAAATAGGTTACCTTAAAGCTGTGAATACCTTATCACAGCTCGGTAGCATAATTAGCTTGCTTTCAGCAATACCTACATATACCAACTTCTCGTCGATCAGATATTTGAAATGTATTCTCCCGTTAAAAAATTTCTTGTCGGAGAGCTAACGCAAACAATAGGAGTAAATGTATTATTTATACATGTAGTTTATATTTATTACATGGTGTAGACAATGCCTCGTTCTGACAATTCTACATATCATTGAACTCAGGGGATGGAAAATTTAAATTGAACTTAACTCGAGCTATAGCTATTCCGCGTTTCGGCAGGGCTACACTTACCGAACATACATATCGTCTTGACAAACAATAGCAATGAAGCAAGAACGATTTCCCTATATTGCTCATTACGAAATTATGTCAGTTAGTCATTAATATTAGCTTTTAAATATAGAAATAGTACTTCAATTCTATTCATAGACGTTAATACCATAATTGCAGTAATCTGCATATTACTTTACCATAACTTTCGCCAGTGGGTAGCGTACGACAAGAACTTACTTGGTTAACACGGTTGGCTAGGTCACTAGTCTCTTGAAAGCCTTTTGTCACACGGAGTTCTGCCACAGTGTAAACTTTCGTTTTTAAGAGGCGTAAATAATGCATTGACGGACGCAGCTGGGGTCGAATTATGCATAAACACCCAATATACTGTTTGGTTTTGACAGCTGGACTCGATTCCGCCGAGACTAATAGCGACCAATCCAATTTCTCCCTTAAACTTCACTCTCTGTGTGCGTGAAACTTCATCGAGCGATCCTACGGACTGGCAGGACAAGTGCTAGGTGCCCGAAGATGAATTGGTGGTGATTACCGTTAGGCTCCCCGCGCTGACCAGAGGCGCCATGTCCTAATTCACCTTCGTGCATTCATATGTGCTTCACATAGGCACAACAGTGTGCGGTTAGTGTTTCAAATGTTTCATTGAATTCTGCTGTTTGGTTCCTTTTTTGAAATCTGCAGCAAAAATTTCATGGTGTTATGCATCGGATTGATTGGTACAATTCAACATGTGCTCCGTAAGTTGAACTTACTTTTATAACAAACCATCAAACGTTGTCAAATCACTTTGTAGAAGGTTGAGACTTTCATCCGAGAACGAACACATCTGAATATCATCGATACTGGCCTCATCCGCAGCAATCATTTGATTCGTCCTTGTGCTGAAGTTCAAGCATGGAACAAATAGAACATCGACGAAGTCCTTTCGAAAGTTAAGATGCAACGGGAAGTTCGATCTTTTTGAGTAAAAATATAAAATCTTTTGCTAGTGATTCATTTTTGCGGAATGATCTTGTCTAATAATAATGAGTGTGTTTTTGTTAGGTTAGGTTACGCGTCCCCTGCGATTACGTGTATTATTGCGTAAATTTACGTATACTCCGGTATAGATAATTTTTTTGTACACCCTAAGACGTCAGTAAACGTTTACCGTCCAAACACAGTATCGATGCATGTTGTGATTTCAGTAATGTGATAACCAATGATAAAAATGGTACAAACAATGGTATACGTTTAGGGGCGCGACTTGAGATTTAGAAAAAAAACCTGTCCTTTGTACATACCCTTGCAGCCATGTAGCAGGACCATACTAAACTGCAAATAATGAATTTTGTGCCTGCAGATTCTTAGCTAAAAAAGACTTAGGCATTGCGCTTTCATAGCTAATACTTCATAATCTGACATCGCGTCAAACAGCTGGTCACTAGCTTTGTTGCGCAAAATATCGCTTGCGACCCAGCGATGGTCTTCACTATGATATTATCATTTTACTTATATCGTTGTCAACGACGTAAACACAAACTGAACTCAGCTTTCAATGGCCGCGGCCATGTGTCGAATACGGACAACGTTTCGGCGTCAATTTCCCCAGCTCTATGTAATGTTCAGCTCACTTGACATTTGCAAAAAGACGTATCGTCAAATGGTCTTATAGTAGCTAATCATGCTCCTCCGACTGGTCTCGTTCTGCCTCCCGGGAACATGATCTGACAATTTTTCCCTCTCTCTCTCTCTCTCTCTCTTTTTAACCAGCCCGTGTTGGTCGCGCCCCGTGAACTTTTCCGGCTCAGCCACTTCCTGTCCGTTTCTTCCTGACGGGCGCAGGTGGTCCTACATTTGTTCCCATTAAAGTTACGGATCCTGCCAAAAAGTGTCATACTTTATAGTACACTAAGCTAACTGCAAGAGCAGGTACGTTGTTACGAAAATTCGAGAGCAGATCTCTTCCAGTTCAACAGGATGAAAACTTATATATTAGTAGCATTTTTTCTGTCGACTGAATTTAATCAAATAGGCCATCCCTTGCAACGGTCCTCTTCTCTAAGCACATTAAATATGCAGTTAAAAAAGTTAACAAATTGGTAAAATTTATTCTAACGTTTTTGGCTAGAACCTAACTAGATCCCTGTACTACAAAATGGTGCCCGGCTTTCGTTAAGTTAAACTGAAATGCGACATACATGCTTAATTTCGTTTAACGTTTCTACCAAGTTGACGCTGTTTTTCGAGTAGGATGAAATCTAGTTCATGAGAACACTCGATTACAGTGAGAGTTCTATAAGGATCTTGCACACTCGGCCACCAAGGAGGTATTCCTTATATCGATTTTATTTTAACGGTAGCGGGCAAGACAAACAGTTGTGTTATCGAAATCCGCTAAAATCTGTGAGACATTCAGGACTAAAGAGGTTACCTTCGGAAATAAATTACTTGTTGTTACTTAATGTAGCAGAATGGTCCACCCAACAGGACCGTTAGGTCTAGTAGGATATCAAGGGCGATCTCTGAAATAACTTACGATTGAAAATTCACGTTCCGTAATCTGCGCGACATTATTAGCGGTCGCTAGTGTATTTACTAGAGGAACAAGCTTCTACTAGATATGGCTGGATCCCGCTCTGGAAGAAGGCTTGGCCGCTCCAGACAATTATAAATATTATTGTCCGCGATCTACTGCTTTCTCGAAACTCCTTCCATTCTACATCCCCCTGTAATAAACAAGAACATACCATGATTATTATAGATATTAAATTCGCGTCCTGTTGAAAATCGACAGCTAGGTAAGTGTCGGACGCCGTTGTGATTGCGTGGTGGGAGTCTTCTAACTCGGGAACGGGTGAGGTAATACAGGTTTAGAATTGGACGTGCACAACTTCACTTGGTGGCAGGAGATAACCTACTAAAGTAATGTTAAACGGTAGTAGAGAGTATAGAAATCAAAAATTATTTTTTGATCGTTCTTCGCCATATTGCCTAGAATAGGAGAAGCCATAGGTCAAAGGTCGTCACAGTTGGTGAGAGGTGGCGAGGATTTTATCATGAATCATCTTTGTCTAATTCACACAGTCGAATCGGAGTATCTGTTCAAAGTATTTTTATCACAAAGATTTTTTATATGAGGTGCTTGCGCACAAGTCACATATTTGTCATTGCACGATCTTGCACTTCTGGTAAGCCAGGGTGAGAACCGCCTGAGCTTACTAAATAATATTCATAAGCAATATATGAACTTGCACACAACGAAGTACCTCTGAAGTGAGCGATTTCTGTTGACGCAAAAAGTTGCGTATGATAATTTTACGAATTTAAGTATCTGAGGGATTTATACGTGGAAGTTATGTGACACTACTTCATAATACACTGGTCCAAATAGTGGCCCGTGCCATAGTAACTTATTTTGTGCTTATTGACGAGTACATTTTGCAATCGACGAGCTTTTTTTTTCATTCCGCTAAAAATTACCGGTCATTTGACATAAATCTTTGTGTGGTTCTGGACGTGAAGTTCAAAATGTGTATCTATTTAGGTGTCATTGAGGCCTTTATTTAGCACTCGACGCACGAAGATCTGGGCGCACTTCATTATCGTAGGTGAGATACGATACATAAAAAGCTCCCACTTTGCGAAGCGGCAAGAATTTCGAATCTTCCGCTACTAGTCAAACGCCGTGATGGACCGTTTCTTGAGGCGCCGTCCAATTAATCCATCAATTATCCCTGTTTTTAGTATCCGTAGACATGACGTATAAGGCAGCGTCAGTTTTAATGGCTAGAACAAAAACAGGTAGTAAGTTCCTAGATATTGTATATTCAATGGGAGCTACATGAATCGACACCTTTCCAATGAATTTATATAGCCTTCGGGCTGTGCCATGATTTTAAAAAATTCAAATGTCGGTTAGTAACAGTAATGTAGAGCCAAAACGTTCTGCCTAGTATAGAAAAGCGCTGATTATAAGAAAAGTTTTATACCCTGAACATAGATTGCCTACGAATTTCAAGGCCCTTGCTTCGGTTATGATTAATTCAAACTCGACTATACTGAAAAAACACCGTTTGCATAGACATCAAGACTGTTCGTCGAGACGTTGAATAGGAAAATGAGAACCTACCTTATGTTTGAATCAACAGTGGGTACTTACCTTTTTCCCGATTTTTTGATTCCACTTTTGACGTCCCCACAATTAACTTCGTCTAGCCGGTCTAAATCTACCACATACTAATAATGCGCCTTGTTGAGCAAAGTATTTAAATTTTAAATAATTGAAAAAACTGCAAACAATCTTCTGCAAACCCATATACCAAAAAGCTTAATTCTCCATAGAATTATATATTTCTACAATTAAATAATAAGTATATTGTTACGAAAGGAATTGAGCAGGACATGTAGTCGCAGGTTGATTAGAACATTTATTGCAACCTATATCCATCGACTTATAACATTGGTCTAGTTTACGTTCTGTAAAATGACAGAGCAATAACCATTTAACAGCCAAACAAAAATATATAACATAGATTAAATGATTGTAAGTTACCTTTTTAACTACTTACAGTTGATATTTACCTTAAAAAAATAGTATAAATAGAGGTGTCTAATAAATATACCACTGATAATTATTGATTCATAACATGTAATTTACGGCTTCGCTTAATTGCGGTTATCTAAATAGTTCTGCGTCGTTAGCTTTTTTTTCCATGTAGACTATATCTTCAACATGTTACCTGAGAAAAAAAAGTCCACTGGGTCAGCTTCTGACAAACAAACGGTCCAAGCCATCCGTTGGGGAAAGCTTTCGTCAAGATATGCTTTCATATCAACGTAAACGTGCTCCGTTCGAATGAAGATTTAACTTCTTTTCGAACGTAAATTTAAGTACGGTCAAAAATAAACGATCTAATTGTATGTTTGCTTAAAGCACCGTAATTTCTAGAAACAATCAATAGAAACAATAGAAAAGAAAGAGAGTGCAGGATTTTCTTTCGTATCATATAATTTCGATGTAGCTTCACCACTCCGACCCCGAGAACTATCCTCTCCTTTGCGGATCATTCTTACTGATTGTTGTTCTTTACATCATCGTAAAATGCGATTTGCTAGTGCCAAGCTCAAAAACTAACTGTCTTGTAAATTTTTGCTATTACTTTTGGGTACTATTTCGAGGCTCGAGAAGCTCGTTAATGTCTTCGTTGCTCGAACGCCTCAAGACGTTTCCTTTAAGCATTCTGAACGGTTGTCCTTGTTTTGGATTCGTTAGGTACGCAGGTGGATCGCTAAAGCATTATCCTTCTATTCCTACAACAGTTTTCTATGTGCAGTAGCATTATAAATACTATTCTCTATGTGAAACAGCTGATCTCGGTCGATCGATTATTTATAATTAGGCACACAAATTATTACCTATGTACTTTTTTCCGGCACCCCCTCTATGTTCTAGAAGAGCGAGAGAGAGAGAGTCCTCTCCCTTTCCGTCAAGCAACATTGTATCACGCAAAAGAATGATATATATATATATATATCATACGAATGTATCGTTACAAAATGCATCAAGTGCACGAATGGACGCTTCATGTTGAGATTCAGTGAAAAAAATAAAGACACCATCCGCGTTATTTTCCATTCTGTCAAAAAATTCTGATATCTAAGCCAGTGCTGCATTAAGTGCGAGATATATCAATAAAAACGGACTCAGCATAAACATTTCATGCCAGTCGAGTCCATACTTACTTGCAAAGCCAAATACATCATATAATTATACTTCCGTACTAAATAAATATAGTGGAGTGTTCTCTTGTTTGCAACTGCTAGCCAGCAAACGAATGATTTCCTGATCAACGACCGTATCTACTAAAAGTTCAGGAAAATTCAGTTGATGCTGCCTGTACATGATCACCTGCACACTGTTTAATCTAATCCTGTAACTACGAGAACGTCTGGCAACACATCGTTGTCGCTTGCCTTCGGATCACAGCAGAGAGTGAGTGCGTTTTGCATCATTAGCCTTTGTCACCGGCGTATTAGACAATTGTTTCCCCCGCATGTTTTTATTCTACTTCTCACTTCTGCATAAGACGTAGAAAAGCTGTGACTCCATCCACAACGCCATTGTTACGTCGACTCTACGACCCCAAAAGCACGAGTATCTTTTTTTTCCCCTACCTGCCCTTATGAGAGTGTTCCTCATCTTCAACGAATGCGCCCCTGTGATTATGGGCTTGCATCTATCTATATCCGCGTGTGTTTGTATACGACCTTTGCTAAGTGTTCATAAAAGTAGTGATGGCATGGGGTTGTGGTCCGCGTGCACCGTTCCTCTGTCTGAATAGTCTGTTGCGCTCTGTTGAAAACTGCTAGGAATAAGCTTGACAGCCCTACGTTGCTACCATTTTAAAAGACGAGGACAGAATTTGTTGTTACCTTCCAGTAGCGTCGTCTGCCCCCCCCCCCCCCAGTCCATGGGAAGCGCCCTGGGCCAATTGACGCGAGGCTGCTCAGCGACAAACGGGAAAGAACATTGAAACGAAATGTTTCTTCGATATCGATACGTTAGTAGAGCTGACTGCTGTCTACGATGATGTCAGCGGACGCGTGAAATCTCAGCTAATTCGTCCCTTAGCCTCTACCGGATCAACGTTTTACTGTCATATACGCAAAATTACATACGCAAACAGGCAGATAAGTGATAGTGGGTAAACAAATCGGGCAAATGGAGCCGCTTCCCATGCAGATGCAGAGACAGCATAAGCACAAGTAGAAGGGCGATGAAACGAAAATGCAATAGACTGCTAGTAGTAGTAGTAGCTTGATCACTGGCTGTAAAGAGTGAATGCGCGCGGAAAACGCGATAGCAGAAAAGTAACTTTACTGTACTATGGAGGGAAATACATAGATTAGGTTTAAGTTTGTACAGAATGAAAAAAACGATAGATGCAATCGTGGCGGGATTCGGTCTTAGCTAAACCCACCGACTATCTCTGTACCTTATGAAGAGGTTCCACATGGATCGAATCGCACGCAGTCTTATATTTGTTTGGTGTGTCGAAGACGAAAAACAGAGCTTTCTACGTATCTTTACCAAAAGTGAGTTTCGAAAGGGTTGATCGGTTCTGGGTCCACCCTAGATAAAATGGAAGAATTTTTTTTTTTTTTATTTGAAGAGAGCATGTACTTCGAACAAGTACGAACAAGCGGTTTGAGAAGGGATAAAAAATTCTATGCAAAATGATCTACCACTACGCCTAGAGTATATAGCTACAAATCCAAAAAAAAAAAGCATCATATTAAACATAAAATACATCGAACAGATCTCCCACAAATTATGCCAACAATGGTCTAAGTAGAATCTTAAAATGTAACTCTGGTTAAAAAACAAAGAAAGCACACAGACAATTTTTTGTCTTTTACACATATAACAAAATACTTGATATACAAAAATTTAGCCATTTCATGTTGCTTAAAAAAGCTGGCACTGTAAAACAGAATTCAAATTAGGAAATCCTAAAGCAATCCTTCGTTCCGTTAACAGAAACTGAAGTCGATTCGATCGGGTCTCCTATTCGAGACGAGAGAAGCTCAGATCACCCAAAAAGGCACTACTTTTTTAAATTTTCATTATAAACAAAAACTTGTGTATGGAGCAAAAGGCCGGCCCGATATTTTTTCATACGATCGAAACAGAGCGTACAATACGCAGTGTTTTTTTTTGCATGAAAACACTCCTGTTATTACGGAAACACATTTCTATTTCCTCTTGAACCACAAGGTTTTTTAGAGGAGACTCGGAGGTTCGTTAGATCACAGAACCGAGATAGTCCCAGTCGACCGAAAATCACTTCCATATCAACTGTAATGCTTAGAATATGTTTACTTTAGAAAAAATATCGTGCTTTATGCGCCCAGCTTTCTGATTTATTTACGACTACGAAACGGCGTTCGATGAACAGCAATCCTTCTGCGCTGGCGGTCTCGTTCCACAAATCAGCAAGTCATTTTTACCATCCGACACCTAGTGAGGGAGCAGAAAAAAAATCTTATATAGATATGCCTACTTAATAAGGAGATGCGTATACAGAGGAACTTCACACAAGTTTGTATGAACGTTAGGCTTTACTTACTTAGGATGTACTTAAGATGACGTTTGCCATTTCTAACATTGAGAAGATAAGAAAGACTGTTGGCGTCCGATCAAATAGGCGTTCTTTTTTTTTGAAGTTGCGCAGAATATTTAACATTTGCAGCTGGTGTAAATGGGACGCCTGGACCACATTTGTGGCCGACAAACGTGTAGAAAGGAAAAAAGACATCTACCTAATCCATTGATAGAAATGCACATATTTATCGAAGGAAAATTCAGCTAAGAAGACTATTTGATGTATAACAGTGCGTTAATGTAAGTTGGGTAACTGCGCCGAGTAGTCCAGAAATTTACGTAAGATTTGCCAGTGATGCATGCCAACTCTACTGGTATACAACCGCAGTGGTAGACTGATGCTTTAAAGATGAGACGCATGTCCACGATTTAGGATTGCACCCTCCACGTCAGTATATTGGCTAAGAGCAAGTATCACATCTTAATATTTCTTCACTTTGGGTTACGCACCCATATTTATATAGCATTCAAAAAAAAGCAAGCCGTACACAGCTAGTGGTTTAGTTATTCTTATAAACGAAGCAAAAAAACCCTATTGGAAGATTGATTTCGCATAAATAGTCACCTTACCGGTGAGGAATCCCAGCTTAATTTGTCGAAACTTCCCACAAATCACCCCCTAAAAGCCAACCATACCTCAGAACGTCGGAACAGCGTCTGGCAAATACTGCATCAAGTCTTTTTTATTTAGAAACTGAAGTAGAGTTGTTTATCTGCGTGGGTACAACTAAATAATTACAGAAGTTACGTCCACATGCAAATGTTGTCTCCTGATCGACAACTAGGCCAAGAGTGCCCTCAGTTTCGCGCGCTCAGTTTCCTAGTTACATATCCTCCATGTGAGCCCCTCCGGTCCAGCATTTTTCATCTCCTAGGAGCGATCGCTTTGTCCTTTTCAATCCTTTAAGGATTTGATTGATCTAGTTAATTGCAAGTACTTCTCAATTTCACACTTTTAGCAATTTAACCTAACTCTGAACAGACCAAACGCCTTTTTCCCCTGTCGTAGTGACTCTTACAAACCCTTGACGAACCCCCCATCTCCTGGATTTTTTCGCTAAGTAGAACAACATGTGTCGCTCGCACTATAAACAGGTACGGCCTCACTGACGCCCGACAGGTATACCTGTTCACTTTCGCGTCTATGTTGACATAAAATTGACTGCGCACACAGACTTTCTATAGTTATGCGGTACAAGAAAATGATTGCTCTTTCAATAATAGGTCTTAATAAGTCTATTCTTTATAGAAATCACAATCTCCTGTACGAAGTGTCATCTTCTGAGCTTAATTACTAACGAATTAAATAGCTTTTTATCCTCTTTTGTTAGGCTCTAAATTTCAGAACTGAGAACTACTGTCGGTGGGAGTATTTATCTTCAAATCGTTTTTTTCAGATTACCGTTTGCATTTTGAATATTCAAATGTTTTCTTGTCGCTTAAGCTCCCCTGGCTTCCTAACAGAGGACTAGCCATCTTTCAAATCTGACTCTGGTCTAAATTTAATTGAGCCATAAGAGTTCTGCTGATTTACTCTGTCGTCTAGCTAAGTCATTGCATTGATACAGATGTTAGTCAAGTCCCCACCAAGTCGTGTTTCCACGAATATATACTCATCACCCAGCTCTGCACTTACTACGAACCATTATTTGTTCATTAAATGCACAGATCTAACTAATAATAATATCTAACTAAAATTCCTTAACTAAAAGAAAAGTGGTTCTTTTATTTAAGAGCAAGCGGCCTTCCAGCTTCGACAGCCGTTCTCACGCGTTACTTCGAGCTTTGAAAAGCATTACGTTTAATACGTAAGCCCTGTTTTGTCGTCAACAAGTTTTCTTTCAGCAAAAAACACCCGTTCGGAAAAATGATCTCAGTTTCACGTACAAACTTATTAAATCCACAGTTGGGTTCATTTTTTATAGTAAAAGTTGCGTCAGCTTATGCAGAGCTCCGCTGAAATTACGGCAAACTCACTGTGTGTGTTTTGCTGGGGATGGAACATATTTGGAGTTTCGAACAGCGCATAGAACGCTAGTTCAACCGAAAGATTTTCTGTTTTTATTTATTTTATATGTTTTATTATTTAAGATATTCATTGCGCAGCTCGCGTCTATATATTATCGCACTGGCCGCGAAGGATCTAATCTAAATGCCCGTACAAATAATTCCAGACGTGAAGGAGTGGGCGACGGAAGCCGAGATGCATAAAACAACATGTTGATACCATTTGATTTTGCGATCGTATTTGTTCGTGCATTGACGGGAAGATAAGTAGGCACACTCGATGATCTTGGCAACGTCGTCCTCGAACACAGGCCGTCAATTATTGTTATAGGCTGATCAAGCGGCCCCTTGGCTGAATCCAGGCACAGGTCGAACACCCAGCTGTGGCAGTGGTATTTGATTCTCATTTTAGCTCACCAGAAAACAACAATTTTGAACTAACTAATAGGCTTATGAAGTGAAGTAACGCCGCAGACAGAAAGTATTATTTTTAAAGTGTCACTGTAGAATAATTATTACCAGCAAAGTGTATACATACACAGTAGAACGATGTGTATGCTTCTCCGTGCTGACTCTCCGATCTTTGCGTCCTGTCATATTTCATAAGCTTCCTCACTATGCCCACTAAACAAAGACGCTCTTTACTAGACACAGTTAACGCAAAAGAACAGGTATCAAGCCCATCAACCATTGTCATTATATCCATCGCCGTTCTCACCCACTTCTGTCATATCAGGCAATTGAAAGCCTCACGTTATCAGCTGCTATTTTCAAAGAGCCTATTTGTTGTCTACGTGGATAACTTAGCCCAATAACTTAGACAATTTCAGCGAAGCAAATATCCTTCTTTCTGTCGATCTTTTCTCCTTCGCTATTTGTCCTGTCTACACCTGAATGCGCCATATAAAGCTCAGTTGCATACAAATACGCAAGAAGATCCAAGAGACGGGAAGGGACGCAATAACAACGAGTACGTAATACGCGAACGCCGATAGACATCGCTACATATATATATATAAACAGCCGCATAGCAGTAAGATGTTCGACGGACGACAAGCATGACCAATCCATGGTCATCGTTTCGGAGTGCCAATCCCCTTGCTTTCGAGCCACCGGATGTCCCGTTGGTGTAGGTAACCGTCCCGTATTTTTCTGCACACATTACAGTAAAAAGGAAGACGGCGTCTCGGCAGCTCAGCGTCCCTAGGGAAAACATTATATGACACTTGGGCTAGCTAGTCAAACTAGGTGGATCTATCGCTGAGCCAGCTCTACGACAGACGACCAACTAAGGCAGTCTTTCCTTCGGAGCTTGCCGTTCATCGAAACAGAGTTGCGGCTATGCTGTATTAATATTACGAGAGCAAAAGAAAAATTCTACTTTTCGTCTATGTTATCGAGAAAATCTTTCAGGAACTGCTACCGCCATGTCGTACGACCTCAACACGACAGAGCACGACCAGTCAAATGCGTTCCCAGATGTAGAATATCTTAGAGAGCCAACCAAAGTTGCAACAATTCAATCACGTCTAGTTTTTTTATTAGAGGGGAGTTCTAGTGGTTAAAGGTTCATTCGCTTGCTTTTCATAGTCGAGCGTTCTTCGGTGGCGAACAGAAGTAAATGACATTACACAATAACCTCTTCATTGTGTATACGTGTCGAAATAATGAAGCTAAAGTTGAGGCGGTAAGGTGACAGAGTAGCGTGGTATCTTCGTCACACGTAGATATGTTTGACACGTGTACGCTGCATGCCCTCTATGCCGGTCACCAATTTTCATATAGGTCCACTATAGGAGTGTACAACAACTCCTATTGTTGCCGCGTTCGTAAAACGTAGAACCTCTTTCATGAACGTCATTGCAGACGCGAATGTTTACAAAAGTAGCTTTTCCTTCATGCAAAACGGGATGCAGGCAAAAGAAATGCTATTTTGACTTGGCA
The DNA here is from genome assembly GCF_002532875.2 of Varroa jacobsoni. Taxonomy (NCBI): domain Eukaryota; kingdom Metazoa; phylum Arthropoda; class Arachnida; order Mesostigmata; family Varroidae; genus Varroa; species Varroa jacobsoni. The sequence continues at coordinate 6,404 of NW_019214084.1, read as the reverse complement.
ATCGTACGATTACTGAGCACGGGGCTATCTGTATAGATAACAGACAACGTAGCAAGTTATTATAGAGTATTGTCATGATTATCGTATTAAAGCCTGCCTTCGCTCAGACTTCTTCTGGCGGAACATCCGAACTGATTGCCGCCTTGGCTGACGTAAGTATTATATGTATATCATCATATAGCCTTATTCGTCTGACATTATGCGGGGTCAGCATCTATTCTGTGAATGCAGTCTATTGATAACCTAATGGATTAGTCCTTTTACGAAGAAGAAAGCATTCTGCTGCCCTATTGTGTTGACGAATTACTGATTTGACCATCATTCTAGGTATGAAAGGTTATCGTGGCTTCTGTGATGCCTACGCAGGGCAATTGTGGGGCCCGTAACAGATTATCTGCCCGCTGACTGTACTTTATTGTGTAATACATCGATTACGTTATTGGCAATCGTATTCACATTATATATCGTTTGTGATGGCCTGCAAAGTTGACTAAAGGCTAACGGTTCACAGGTTTGTTGTCAACTAAGCCTTAAAGACCTGCTTATTTCATTAGCTGACATACATTTATCATAGTCGGGAAAGCGGGGATTTGTGTTGCATTGGCTTCAACATGTCTACAGAATGGCACATTTACTGCTACGTTTACTTGTGGTGCCTCACGTAACATTGTCCGAAGTTCCGCGCGCAAGGCTGATAAATAAGCGAGTGGAAGTAAATCAGACGTAGAGTTTATCTGTTGTTTATCTGTTGTTCAGTTACGTAGCAGTTCCTGCAATTGTTTCACGTCGGCCCATGATGGTGTGAATAGAGGACGAAGTCTCGCGTTCGGACATCTTTTTTGTCGAGCAAATAGTGCCCACTAGCTTCACTTCTAGCGGACCACGCACGGTCCACGTATAGCTTGAACGCAGCAGTAGCAGCAACGACGGCGTCGAAAACAAATTATCAGTGCATAGCGCGGAGAGCGAGATTGGACGGAATATCTATGAGTCAGCTTAGTTTGGCTAGGGTGCGACGATCCATAACAGCGCGTCGCAACGCTTCCCGGTTCTCTGTCCTTCACTCGCGTTGCTCGGCAACCTCCGCTTCTCCTCTTGTCTTTGACTGCCGCTGTTCTATCTCGGGACGAGAGATTAATGCAACAATTGTCGCTGGCGTCAGTCAAGAGCGACTTCGAACTAGTCGCTAGCGTACGCCGGTGGATAGATTGCTACTTTTACTGGCTATTTAACGACGACGACGACAACAACTAGCTCTTTGTCGAACCGAATAGTCTTTTTGCTCCTTTTATTGCTGGCGGTGTCGTGACCGTTGTTGTTGTTGACACTAATGCCGTTGTTAGTGTTTTTGTTACTTTTTCTAAAAGCGAGTGTATTCTGGCCCGCGGCTGTCGCGCGACGTACGCGTCGCCACACCTGTTACAGTCGAGGGCAACACAATAGCTTCTGTACGAACTAATGGCCACAGGTGCGCCCGACTGCCCCGTCCTGTTCTGTTGACGCTATTTTGCCTGTTGTATGATGATTGATGCTTGTTGGGCGCACTACACTGCTAACAAGACATTGCTGACTTCAACCGTACGGACAGAAGCTACCGAAGTTAGAATCGAAGAGGTTCAGCCGGTTACTTCGGTGCTGGTTAACGTCCGGGAGCCGCTGCCAACAGTCCATTGCGGAAATCGGCAGAGACGGATCTGGCGTCGCGTCTCGTCACACCACGGCGTTCGACGGCGTCGTTGTTGTGCTCTTTCTAATGATAAAGTAGCCACACGTCAAAGTGCTCCGAGTCCTCACGCAGCCGCGCGGTCATGCGATGCCTCAGAGAGCACACACCTGAGGATTGACGTGGACGGATATTTTTCACTGTGGCAAGATGATAAAACTCACAATTTATTCAACTTCATCACCCATTATGCATGCTTCTAGTTTTTAGCTTGGCCGACGGTCTTTTCTGCTGGCATAACTGAGAAGTTCGGTATATTACATGTAGAGTGCTTATTCTTTAAAATCAGATGCTACGAGAAAAGCTTTAATAGAATCGTTGGCATTTTGGAGGAGACGTTCGTGTTTACTGACACAAAGCGAACTGGCATTGGTGGCTAAGGAAGTTTACTGCACTGAAATGTTAGCTTGTATATAAGTTGCAACGCAGTGCCTAATGTTGGACCATAACGCTTGGAAAATGTACTCAATTTGGGGGACCTAAGCGGAAAATTTCATTTTAAAGAAAAGCTACTATCTGAGCATTTCCGAAAAGGCTATTTCGGAGCAACACTATTTCAGATGTGTCAAATCGAAAGATTAATTTTTTCGCCAGAGATCCATGGAAGATCTTCGTGGAGGACTGCTTCCTGATACACTGTCTCACCGAGAAGCAGCGGCAGTCAACTCTGCAAATATGGCAAGACCGCGTCCAAAGATCGTTTTTTGTTGTAGACACACAAATTTTAGGGAGCGAGTTACCATCGAATCCTAAATATATATATATATATATATGCTTACTTAGATCACTGGAATCGGCAGGTTTTTTTTTGCACCTAGAAGCGAACCATAGCTAGCCATCTCTTATGAGATAGCTGCCATTTTCTACAGACACAATCAAATCATTGGGATCTTTTTATATGTTCTAGGATAATGAAATTAAGACTATAATTAACAGTTTTCTACACAAACACCTAATGTAAGAGCTCCCTTCACACATTTTGCCTTTAATAAACTGAATATCAATTATTCGCTCATGCGTACAAGGACAAAGACATTTCAGCCTTAGAGAAATTCCACGTTAATAAGCCGAGCCATAGTTATATTCGAAACATTGTGCTATACTCAAAAAAAAAAAAATGGTAAATAAATATTTTAATAAACTGTAAAATAATGTATTCTTTCTTCCTACCTATAATAAGTCGGCCGAAAACGGTTACCGCTTTCCTATAGTCAATCTGAGCATACAAAAGCTAGATAATTAGATTGGTGTTGATTATGACCTACTTATTTATAATTTGACAGGAACATTTTTAGGCGTGTCTATATCTTGATCAGCTAATTCTAATCGCAGTAAAAGTTTATGACCTAGACAACAGAGAAAGTTATTATTGAATAATTGTAACTTAGATTTACGGTAATGATATTAGTAAAACAGTTTAAAAGCATTTAACTTTGATATCACTCATTGAGAGCAATAGACCAACTGAGCAACAGTCGACACCTATGCTTTATCTATGGACCTAATGTTACAGGTTTTCTATTCATAATCTTGCTCGAATATTGAGCAGGCTGCACTATTCATAAAATACTGCTTGATAGTTACTATATATTAGATATTGGTTATTTCACCACTCGAATTGTGTCTGCTGCAATAGATGAATTCTTTGTGAGGCAATGAAATCCCTATGAACTTGCTGGCGCTTTATCTAGCATAGCCAACGAACTGGGCGCTTCTGTCGCGTCCCTTCGTGGTAGCCGCCACTAACAAGACAAATCGTGGGTCTCCTCAGAGGTTCCAAGATTCTATTTACTACAAGCTAGATTCGTCGGACGGTTGAGGCTGTGCAATCAGGCCAGGTAACTCCAAGATTCTAACACTGCACCTCTAACCGGGCACCCAGTGGTCACACCAAGAAAGAGGGTGGTCCCTCCTTATCCTTTCTTGCCCCCCTCCTCCGCTTCCTTACATTCGGATACGCAACACGAAAAGCCTAGATAGGCCTTCTGGCTAAGCCCAACTGAGTTATGCCGTCTAGGCTAATTTGCTCAGAGGATACACAGTTGTCCCTCACGTAAAAAACATGCGTCGAAGGGATGATGAGCGGCCGCCGCTGTCATTCCTCTAGCCGCTACCTGGGGAGCTGCTGTTACTGCCATGGGTTGTGAAACAGCATTATCTCGCCGATCCAACATATACGATGATATCGAGAAAAAAAAAACAATACAGAGTGTCCATTCCACGAAGTGACACAGAATTCACTATAAGTTTAATTATGTGGCCGTGCAGGTAAAACGAACGTAATACAAGTTTTTTTTTCTACTGAATAAACGCCATGCGCGTAAGTGTTTACTACTCATTACACGCGTGATAACGTAGCACGGCAAAATAGAGAAGTTAAACATGAGTAAGGTATTTCCGATTGCCAGGAAGAGTCTCATGCAAAATGAAAGACGAATCTAAACGGTTTCGTACATTGTACCTTGATATTCTAATCTAGTGAGTTGTACACAGACATATTGTACACTTATGGCGGTCGGGGCCATACGGGGAACGTTTAGGTTTCAGCCAAGAAGAGCTAATAGGAACTCCATGTACTTACGAGAAACGTACGCCGATTACAAGGGAAAATTTTCCGATTTAAAAAAAAAAAAAAAAAACACACATTTTTCATAGTGCCGTACCTGGGGAAAATATATTCGAATCATAGCTTTTCTTCTGGCTATCTAATACAAACAAGAGAAGTGTTTCGCGGATAAAGGGTGTAACTTTAATAATAAACTTGAAATTTTGCTACCTTCAAATTCCCACGTTTTCTGAACTTCATTCTAAGTATTATTATTATTATTATTATGTTCGATGTTAGTAACGATTGGAGCGCTGTCAATGAATCATTGATCTAAACTCAGTACAGATCTCTCGTCGTACGCTTAGCTCAATATATATATATATATATATAGTTTTTTTCATACTTTTTAACTAAAAAAACACAATTGTTGTTCGAAGAAGCCCAACGTTCACCATTCAAACTGCCAGTCGAGCAAAATTGCTATTAAAAATCTAAGGTTCAGACAATGTAACGAGACATCGGAAAACAAGTAATAAAAAATGGCTAATAATAGTCTGCCAAATTATTGAGGTGTTACCATATGGGTTAAAAACAAAATGGAAAACAGAGACAAAACACCAATTTATCCGGTAACTATGTATCTAGTAACGCTAGCATACTAGTCTAATTCAGGAGACATGCGATTGTGGTACATCCACAGATACGCGGTAAAAGTCAGTCGGGACCTCTTCGTGTCAAGAAGGTGGGCAAGTAAACGGGTAGCAGTGGTCATGCTTTCCCATCTTAAATCATTTTTGTTCCTTCTACGATATTTTTCAGTGTATCAGAATACATGAGCAATGGCCTCGCTGTTCTGTACACACCACGATGCACTATAAATCAAGCTCCGTTTTAAACATATCTAAAGAGAACTAGTTTGGGACTTAAAGTCAGATAGGAGAGCACTTTCTAGCCCATTCGTCCAATATCCTTATACTTTAACCAGTTCAGTAAAACAAATAATATTCGACCTGGCTGACGGCCTGAGTGTCCATAATGGCCCCTGGGGACAAAAAAAAAAAAGGTTAAACATCTGAAAACTTGTGATGTCATTCTAGAGACGAATTTCACCTGTAGTAAAAACTTGATCTTTAGTTTGAATGAAGTGTTTGTTTATGTAAGTTTCTATGAAGGAGGCTTTCTTTGCGAGATTTTACTAATAATAATAATAATGGCAACAAATATATAATTCGATGAATTGTATAAGCATCGATTCAGTCGAACTATCATACATACATGAATCAGTAAATTCAGATAGTCAGTTAATAAAGGAACTATATATATATATATATATATATACATATTCGGTATTTATAAATATATAAATTATGAATAATACATAAACGCTTTGTGTTCGCTATATGAAACGTCCAACTCTGTCTCATTTAGTGTCCAGCAATCAATTTTGAGAAGGGGCACAGACAAGGGAATACCTTGCAGGCAGTACTACTATAAAGGTCTGCCCGTTCCACGCCTAACGGACCCGCTTCGTGGAAGTCACCTTCATACCAGTAATGCGTGCAATGGCTTCTAAACCCCCGGGGGAAACCCCCATACCTCTCTGCTTTCGCACACACCACAACGTTACTGACACTTGCGTTCGCAGCAAGGATGAAACGATCCTCGTTCAGCTGGGAAGTCAACCTTGGGTCAGTAAGATGAAGCCAAAGCATTTGTCTCGTTATGAACGCCCACAGCAACGTTTCACTGGTAAAGCTGTGTGATGTAAATATAATTTACACGTAAAAATTGATAATTGTTGTATTTACATGTACATGTATCTACGTAGATGTGTGCGCGTCATGTACACGCATAACCTTGAATGCCGTGCCGGAGATGCATATTCTTGCAGTTGTGATTAAAAGGTGGGTACCACTTTCTGTAAACAGACCCGCCTATCGTCACACAGGAAACAACGATAATGAATACGTGAATGTAGTGCAGACGATAAGTGATTACGTAACATTGCAACATCTCAAATAGGGACGTTCGAACACAGTTTTAATCGGATCTTATATATATATATATATATATATATATATATATATATATATAGCTAGAATACATCGAATCGATAAAAAGATAAGCTTCACC